>NC_092063.1:25012750-25295250 GCF_039877785.1 Chaetodon trifascialis
TGATGGACCTGCTCCTCCGTAAAAGCTATGAGTGAAAAGCAGGGGAAGGGATAAAAGCTGAATACAAATACAAATTTGAGTGCAACCCTTAATGCATTTTTGCATCTGCAGATTGATGAAAGGTCTATGCAGAGGATGGTTGATGCAGGCTTTGAAATGAAAAGCCTCTTTATCTTGCATTTGGTATCATTCCCACATCAACCATACACACCAAGCACGTATAGTTCAGAGTTTACTATGATATGGGTGGCAAAGTTTTTCAGAATTTTTCAAACACTGTGTTTCAGAAAAAGATGGGCCAAAGTTGACACATCAGTCTAACTGGCACCATCAATTTTGCCATCATCAGTTCCACTAACTGGTTGAAACCACTGTCTCTAGTTGATGTTTTAATGTTTCCAGCTGAATTGTATTGAAAGGAGAATCTTTTAATGTAGCATGTACTTGATGGCTATGTACATGATATTGCTCTGGAGAGAAATGACACTGACAACAATATGGTGCAGCACAGACAACCAGAGTGGGACTTTATTTATGTGTTCACATTCAGATGCTCAATACCAAAGTCCACCCATATCTTGTCTTACATTCATTTATATACTTTGTAGGCGTGCATACATGCATATGGGGCTTCTGTGTTGACGTGACCAACACCTACTTATTTTCGGATGATGCCGAGCTGGAATCATTTACAATGGCTGACATTAGTTCACATCAGGCCATTTTTCCTTAAATGGTGTTGTTATGCAAGATTACCGATTACTGTTATTTACCGATGACCAGAACATTTGGTAGGACATGTACTCTTAGGTATCCTGTTATTGCCAGTTAAATATCCTGAGATTGCAAAAGGGAGATATTGCGTTAACAAATTCTACCATAATATCTTGCTGAAAGACTTGATAAAAGACTCTGAAGCTAATTGTTGCAGACAAAAAGTCATAATCCTCACGAACTGATGATCAATGGAGAAGACTTTGTCATAAAGGGGCAACATTGTTCTCTTACTGCAGTCTAGAATTATTCTTAATGATAACACAAATGATTTGAATATTAGCCAATAACGCTGACTGTGCGTAATGTCTCTCCTGTGTCTCCCTAGCTTCCTGCCTTCCAGCAAACACATAAATATGTGGAATCAAATACAACTCTACTCACTCCCTGTGAACTCAGCCGGACTGGGAGGCCAACAGAGGGCAGTTTGATGACAGGGACCACAGTACCATGGTGGTTTTCTTTCTAAGTTTGGCTCCTGGCACCCTTGGGCTGAGCAAGCTAAACTTAATAAGAGCACTATCTGCACAGCAAACCAAGTTAACATTGGCCACAATTAGCAGTAGTTAGCTGTTAGCTTACTTTAGCAACAAATAGATCTATGTGTTCACCAGGAAACTCTGTCTGAGCCGTATTCCCTGCAGTTGGCTGTGTTTGGTCCCCTTTTGCTGCACTCAATACCTGTAAACATTCAGATTTGAAAATAAGGGAAAAACTGGACTCAACGTCCTTGCATGTGTCCACACAGTTGGCCAGTAAAGCTGACTGTGAGTCTACTTTATTGAACAGATTAGCATCAACTACATTAAAACATGAAAAGTGCCAGTTGGTGGAGGGACAGCTTTGTCGATGACCCTGTTTAAACCTGGATTTAACATGCGTCTTCGGTGACCCCATCATAAGTGGACAGCCAAGACACAAAACATGTTAATGCCAGGTGTAAACAGGGTCAGTAGTGATGTGTTTTGGTAGTGTATCTGATATTAGAAATCAGCCACAGCCCTACATTGAATATTAAGCCAAATAATACTTTTCCCAACACTGCTGATCTCTAGAATTGTATTATTTTATGACAACGCTAGGAAACGTTTCTCTGCTGTCCAAGCCATGAACAGCCAATAAAGTATGTTCTATCTACTCAGGTTTGCACATTTGAGTATTTGTGTCTTGTTTAGCTGGTACAGTGTGTTTAGCCTTGTTTTACGTCCAATCAGACAGTGATGTCAAGTTGTGGATCAAGTTCATTCTCACACACGCACACACACACACACACACACACACACACACACACACACACACACACACACACACACACACACGATAAAAAGATATGCACATACAAGCTAGGCATACAGTAGATTGCCTGACAAAACACACCTGTGCTACGTTTTTCTCTCCCCCCTTTATATTAGCCAGCTGAGGGCCAGAAGTTCAGACAAAGGAGCATTAATTCACTGGATCTTTCAGCACTGCAGCTCTGGGCTGTAGCAATGATCTATGTGTTGACAATATCAAGTGCTGCCCCTCTATTCAGTTTCAGTGTCTGGGACTTTGCTTGAGGGTTGTTTTAAATCTCAGAACTTCACATCTTTAGAAGCTCTTTGCTCCTTTTTGGACTCAAGATTCACTCCTCATGCAGACAGATGACAGAAAGTGTCAGTGTAGGAGGAATGTGGAGCACCACTGTTGTCTTCATTTTATTGCTGTCTCTATATTCCATCAAACAAATCTGAGAAATTGAGGCATGTTTCATCTCTCAGTATTTAATACTGCTTTTATCAATCTCTCTGACATCTTATCTGTTTGCAACCTTGAACCTTATTTTCTCTGTTCATCCATCTCTCAGCTTGGCTACTTGCAATTCTCTGCTTACTCTTCTTGCCCTGTTGCATTATTCCAGGCTGCAGAAAACCAGCTTTTTTAAAGATGCCATATATTAAATGGAGTTAAAAGAATTAAGGAGTAAACAGACATTTAATATTTGATCATTAGGAGAACAATACATGAAACAGAAACTCCTGAAAAATGTTAAATAATGATAATAATATCCATCCATCCATTATCTTCCGCTTATCCGGGGCCGGGTTGCGGGGGGAGCAGTCTGAGCAGGGACGCCCAGACTTCCCTCTCCCCGGACACTTCCTCCAACTCTTCCGGGGGGATCCCGAGGCGTTCCCAGGCCAGCCGAGTGACGTAGTCACCCCAGCGTGTCCTGGGTCTTCCCCGGGGCCTCCCCCCGGTGGGACATGCCTGGAACACCTCCCTAGGGAGGCGTCCAGGGGGCATCCGATAGAGATGCCCGAGCCACCTCAGCTGACTCCTCTCGATGCGGAGGAGCAGCGACTCTACTCTGAGCTCCTCCCGGGTGACAGAGCTCCTCACCCTATCTCTAAGGGAGCGCTCCGCCACCCTGCGGAGGAAACTCATTTCAGCCGCTTGTATCCGGGACCTCGTTCTTTCGGTCATGACCCAAAGTTCATGACCATAGGTGAGGGTAGGAACGTAGGTTGACCGGTAAATTGAGAGCTTCGCCTTTCGGCTCAGCTCCTTCTTCACCACGACAGACCGATACAGCGACCGCATTACTGCAGCCGCTGCACCGATCCGCCTGTCAATCTCACGTTCCATCCTTCCCTCACTCGTGAACAGGATCCCAAGATACTTAAACTCCTCCACTTGAGGCAGGAACTCTCCTCCAACCTGAAGGGAGCAAGCCACCTTTTTCCGGTCGAGAACCATGGCCTCGGACTTGGAGGTGCTAACTCTCATCCCAGCTGCTTCACACTCGGCTGCGAACCGCCCCAGCGCATGCTGAAGGTCCTGGCTCGAGGAAGCCAACAGGACAACATCATCCGCGAAAAGCAGAGACGAAATCTGCCGGCCCCCGAACCGAACCCCCTCCGGTCCCTGGCTGCGCCTAGAAATCCTGTCCATAAAAATGATGAACAGAACCGGTGACATAGGGCAGCCCTGCCGGAGTCCAACATGCACTGGGAACAGGTCCGACTTACTGCCGGCAATGCGGACCAAGCTCCTGCTCCGGTTGTACAGGGACTGTACAGCCCTCAACAGAGGGCCTCCAACCCCATACTCCTGGAGCACCTCCCACAGAATGACGCGAGGGACACGGTCGAATGCCTTCTCCAAGTCCACGAAGCACATGTGGACTGGTTGGGCAAACTCCCATGAACCCTCAAGCACCCTGTGGAGGGTATAGAGCTGGTCCAGTGTTCCACGGCCAGGACGAAAACCGCATTGTTCCTCTTGAATCCGGGGTTCGACTATCGGCCGGATTCTCCTCTCCAGTACCCTGGAATAGACTTTACCAGGGAGGCTGAGGAGTGTGATCCCCCGATAGTTGGAACACACCCTCCGGTCCCCCTTTTTAAAAAGAGGGACCACCACCCCAGTCTGCCAGTCCAGGGGCACTGTCCCCGTCTGCCACGCGATGCTGCAGAGGCGTGTCAACCAAGACAGTCCTACAACATCCAGAGACTTGAGGTACTCAGGGCGGATCTCATCCACCCCCGGCGCTTTGCCACTGAGGAGCTTGCGAACTGCCTCAGTAACTTCAGCCCCGGTGATGAATGAATCGACCTCCAAGTCCCCAGTCTCTGCTTCCTCTACGGAAGACATGACAGAGGGATTGAGGAGATCCTCGAAGTATTCCTTCCACCGCCCGACAATATCCCCAGTCGAGGTCAACAGCTCCCCACCTCCACCGTAAACAGTGTTGACAGAAAGCTGCTTCCCCCTCCTGAGGCGCCGAACGGTTTGCCAGAATTTCCTCGAGGCCAACCGGTAGTCCTCCTCCATGGCCTCCCCGAACTCCTCCCAGACCCGAGTTTTTGCTTCTACAACCGCCCGAGCTGCCGCACGCTTGGTCTGCCGGTACCCATCAGCTGCCTCAGGAGTCCTATGAGCCAACCAGGCCCGATAGGACTCCTTCTTCAGCTTGATGGCATCCCTTACTTCCGGTGTCCACCACCGGGTTCGGGGGTTGCCGCCACGACAGGCACCGCCGACTTTACGGCCACAGCTATGGACGGCTGCATCAACAATGGAAGTGGAGAACATGGTCCATTCGGACTCAATGTCTCCAACCTCCCTCGGGATCTGGTTGAAGCTCTCCCGGAGGTGGGAGTTGAAAACTTCCCTGACAGCGGGTTCCGCCAGACGTTCCCAACAGACCCTCACGGTACGTTTGGGTCTGCCAAGTCTGTCCCACTTCTTCCCCTGCCAGCGAATCCAACTCACCACCAGGTGGTGATCAGTTGACAGCTCAGCCCCTCTCTTTACCCGAGTGTCCAAGACATACCGCCGAAGGTCAGATGATACGACTACAAAGTCAATCATTGACCTCCGGCCTAGGGTGTCCTGGTGCCACGTGCACTGATGGACACCCTTATGCTTGAACATGGTGTTCGTTATGGACAAACTGTGACTAGCACAGAAATCCAATAACAGAACACCACTCGGGTTCAGATCGGGGAGGCCGTTCCTCCCAATCACTCCCCTCCAGGTGTCACTGTCGCTGCCCACGTGAGCATTGAAGTCTCCCAGCAGAACAATGGAGTCCCCGGTTGGAGCACTTTCCAGTACCCCTCCCAGGGACTCCAAGAAGGCCGGGTACTCTACGCTACTGTTCGGCCCGTAGGCCGAAACAATAGTGAGAGACCTATCCCCAACCCGAAGGCGCAGGGAAGCGACCCTCTCGCTCAGCGGGGAGAACTCCAACACATGGCGGCTGAGCTGGGGGGCTATAAGCAAGCCCACACCAGCTCGCCGCCTCTCACCGCGGGCAACTCCAGAGTAGAAGAGAGTCCAGCCTCTCTCAAGGAGTTGGGTTCCCGAGCCCAGACTGTGCGTGGAGGTGAGCCCGACTATCTCTAGCCGGTACCGCTCAACCTCCCGCACTAGCTCAGGCTCTTTCCCCCACAGTGAGGTGACATTCCATGTCCCCATAGCCAGAGTCGTTGTCCAGGGTTTGGGTCGTCGGGGCCCCCGCCCACGACTGCTACCCATTCCACATAGCACCGGCCCCTTCTGATCCTTCCTGCGGGTGGTGGGCCTACGGGAAGGCGGGCCCACGTCGCTCCTTCGGGCTGTGCCCGGCCGGGTCCCGTGGGCAAAGACCCGGCCACCAGGCGCTCGCCTGCGAGCCCCAACCCCAGGCCTGGCTCCAGGGCGGGGCCCCGGTGACGCCAATCCGGGCGACGTACGCTTCCTTGCTTTAATTCCTTTCATAGGGGCTTCTTGAACTGCTCTTAGTCTGACCCGTCACCTAGAACCTGTTTGCCTTGGGAGACCCTACCAGGGGCATTAAGCCCCGGACAACATAGCCTCTAGGATCATTCGGGTACTCAAACTCCTCCACCACGATAAGGTGGCAGTTCAAGGAGGAGATGATAATAATATATTTCTATAATTTTGTATTGCTGCTGTTAATTATACTGGGTCAGATCAGATTCTGTTGTGCGGTTGGGGGAAATGTGCAGTGTCTATATATAGTCTATAGTGTAACTGTTAATTCGGGGTTTGCGGATGGGTTCTAAAGTATTGATACCACCAACACCATATCTTGTTTTGAATCGTGATCCTAGCATCAATGGATGCTGGATTTCTAATCTGCAATGTATGTAAGATGCTGCAGTAACACCACAGAGGAGGGGGGAGGAGGAGGAGGATTTAAACATCTAAACGTGTGATATAATACCCTATTAATAATGTATTTAAATCATAACACTCGGCCCTCCCCTTGTTTGGAATACAAGCCACTTTAATGAATAAAATGATACACCCCAATACTGCAGAGCTCATAGCAAAACTGGGGGCCTTGATCAATCATAACACGTGCCAGCCTGTGGAGATTATACTTCACAAAATGTGCTAGAGAAAAGAAAATAGGCTTAGAGTGTGAAAAAACACAAGGGTCCTGTATCTGCGTGCCAGCGTGGATTGATACATTTGATCAAATGGAATCAGTTCTGTGAGATGACAGTGACAGACATCAAAAATGCTTCAGAAAAACTTTCCTTACTGCTGCAAGAAACAGCATTTTCAAAACTTACAACACAAAACCAAGTAAAATAATACCAACAAAAAAATACCAATAATACACGGTAACTGCCGTGTTTTGCAGTTGTTGTTGCATCATATTACATTATAAAATCTTTATTTTTCACATTCCACTCTGTTAACTGCTTGTATAAGTGCAAGATTTCTTCCTTCGTTGAATCCTTCTCTAACACAAAATACTTTGAATACTTTGGTCGGATGAAAAGATGAAATGAGCTTATCCTGGCTGTGTGCTCAGGGCTGTGCTCCTGAATGCACAGTGCTCTGGTTCTCCTCACTGTTGTATGCAAAGCTAAGTCTACTGCAGCTACATGCATTTGGAGGCAACTGGATGCTTGCTGTTTTTAGGGGTTGTTAAGGTGAACTCCACACACACAAGTCTGACAAAAGTTTAGTGTCTCCAGGGGAAGCTGTGTGATGTCTGATAAATGTCCTGAAGTGTTGTCACCTGATTCAGCGTCCGTTGGGTCTGAAGACTACAGGTTTGAAAATGAAAACAGTCTCGAGATGCGAGCTCACCAGACCTCTGTAGTCCTGTCCTCATCCCTGCTGCAGGCTGGAGGCTCCATTGGCAGCTACTAACATAAGACATCTGAATATCAGAGTGACTGACAGTTTTGACAAGGAAGACGAATGTGTGGAATAAAAAACACGAAGTCTCTGGTTCTTTTGCATCATTTTTGTTTAAATCTGTCCATCATGACAATGTTATCGGAGAACAATATTAAATCAGGGGAGCACTCTCTCACATTTTTTCTAAGCTTTTTGGCCATATCTTGAAGTTCTTCAGCTTGTCCCCTGGGTGATGGGGTACAGCAGGCAGAGCCCAGCGAGGTAACCAAATGGGATTGGTTTTGGAGTGAGACAGGGAGATAGATGAAATAGGGGGATGACAGCCACCTCAAATTACAAAGACAAGACTGCCCGCTTGACAGAGCCAATCACAAGGCACAGCTCTGTCTCTGTGTTTCTCAATTTGTTTAACAGGACACTTGGAAAAGTCCTGGGACTTGTGATGGAAGATCTGCCCTTGGTTTTGACCAAACTGAGAAGACAGTGTAGCACAGTATATAGGTTAACACACAGGACCATGTGTAATGATTTTATGATGGATGTCCTGGCAGTGTAATACCATCACCTGTTACGCCAATGTTCATGCCACTCTTCATTTTGTTACAATCCAATTGTCTCTGTCCACCTGTGAAATTTACAAATGTCTGTCTGGAGACATAACATCACAAGAGAAACAGAGAGTTTTCTCTTACACAAACAGTCAACACCATTGCTCACAGCTATCTCGGGCAAACTTTTAAATAGTTGGAAATAAAAGGCTGCCTGTGTGTATGTGGGGGTATTTGGTGTGGGGTACAGGGCATGACAAATTACTGGTTTGTGTATTTTTATGTCCCGCAGTCTTTCCTTAGGTGGTTGAATGACACAGTTGGAGGGAAATTTCTCACTCTCAAGCTGAAGCACAGTCTGATATTCTGCCTGCGACTTTCTCATTATTATTTACTACGGTCCAACACATAGACAAATATAGTTCTTGTCTGTATATTCCTTTCAAACTATCAATGTATGACTCTACTGTTACAACCCACAGCACATAGTGCATATTGTAAAGACTTCACAGTACTCTACTACAGACTGATATACTGTGCAGTATGGGTTGCACTACATGTACCTGTGTCACCAGAACAAACAACCATTAAAATTCAGGGATTATTATTTATATCACAACAATCAAATTTCCATCCAAATTTAGTGCAAATCAGAAAATTGGCAAAAGAAAATGTGAATTAATGAACCTTTCCATCCACCTCATTGAGAAAAACAGCTAAAATTGATATTTCATATAGATAAATATAAACACACACACACACACACACACACACACACACACACACACACACACACACACACACACACACACACACACACACTGATATATGATATACACATTTGCTGATTATATGCAATTTCTGAACTGCAACTATTTTGAAATGTACTATCTAGATAATTTGCCTCATCTTGCCTATTAAATGACAGTCAAATTTATTTGTGCTGCAGCATCTACAAGGTCTGGAAACAGAATGGCTACACCAAAAAAGTTGAGCTTAGAGTAACAAAATTTTTTATGTGACCTCGACAAACTTTTTTCTTTCTTTTTTTTTTTTCTTCTTCCCAAAAATGAGAATATACTTTCTCTTGGTTTTAATTCTCTGCGAATCAGCAAACTAATCTGCCAGTGCAGTGAGTTAAAACAAAATAATTATAAAGCAACTTTGAAAAATCCAGAATATGAGATAAAACAAATTGTTAAGCTTGCTCTTTTTCTGATGTGCCACGAGGAAATCAGCCCCAAATAAAATGATGCTGATCCCACAAATGTGAGATCAAAGCCGGTTAAAAATAGAGGGAAATGTGAACACTTGTGTATGTTTTGATCCAAATAATATGGTTTTTCTATGGTGTGATCTCAGCTGGGCCGTGATGCTGATTTACTGCATTAGTTCCTCTCACCGAGGGTCTTAAAGCATTGATCATTTAGCATGTGTTTTATACTAAGCACCTCAGCTGGAATTACGCAGGTATTTAGGTATGTGGATGCACAAATATGAACTATATATGAGCATAAACCTGCGGTCCTCCACTCCCACACATACTCCCATTTGATAAGATGATCATGATATATAATGGCTACATGAAGCATACATACAATGAATATATACTTGAAGCTCTGTCATGAAAAGAAAAACAACAATAGCTACACCAATCCTGACACCCACGTAATATTTTTCAGCTGTTAAATGTTTATGTGGACTGAAGTCTATGCCTTAAAGGGAGGTATGTAGAAAGCCTACATTCTTTTCATGCCATATTTTGTCTGACTGTGGTGTGAGACACAGCACACACATACAGACACGAGCACACACTGCACCATGGTAGATCAAAGTCCCTTCATAAGTAATAGTTCTCCTTATAAATAACCAGAGCTTCAAACTCAGCGGGAAGCACAGATTTCCATTTGTATATAAAGGATGACTGCATTCTGTTATTATGATGATTGTTAGACTTGACGTTAGATTACGCAGTTTTCATGAGTCAGCTTTAAACGTACTGGTAGGCAGTCAGGCTAACTGTTTCTACTCTTTGCACCTCAGTTAAGATAACTGGCTCTTAGTGGCGTCCTATATTCCATGCAGACATTACAGTTATATCAAGCTCCTCATCACAAGAAAGCAAAATAGCACAGTTGCACAAATGTCTAACTTGTCCTTTAAGATGTGACAGGCTGTGTTTCCACATCACTTATTTCTTCATTTTATCATAGAGAGATTTTTCTGCCATGAAGCTAACTGAAATAGTCGGCTGAAAACATCAGTGATTAGCAACATGGCAGTTACAGAGTTTAGGAATGTATTTGGTTAAAAGTAATGCAGTTACACCACACGCTATTTATTTGGTGCTAACGTTTTACATCCTTATTTGTTGTTAATACAGATTTTTTTTAAGAACAATTTTTATTTTATTTTTTTTTTAGAATTTTTTAGAACAAGAGCAGTCCCATCTACAAGACCCACTACACTGTCCATGTCTTAGAGTGTACACACACACACACACACACACACACACACACACACACACACACACACACACACACACACACACCATTTTTACTTTCCCATAGAGCATGTATAGGTGTAGTGATTAGTCCAAGGGGTGCTACAATTAGACCAAATGAAGTGACATATTTGTTCCTGCCTGGCTCAGAGGGGTGCTACCTTTCTCATGGTGAAATATTTACTGCTGCCTCTATTTTAGTAATTGTGCTCTACTTCCCAGCAGTGAGCTAATCAGCTTGGAGAGCCTGAAGTGTTGTTGAGATACTGACTCTACATAACCCATGAACCCAAGCTGACCAAGATGTAGGTGTCTGAGCGACTAATACATCCTGTGCTGTAATTTGTGAAACTAGATATATACCGTACTGTATGTGTGTTTGCTTATCACCAAGAGAGTGAATACATAATAACGTCTTTTCATATGTTAGTCATTTAAATGAGAATTAAAAAATATACATTTGCAATAAAGTGTAAGTTCCCAGTGTGCTAAATACATGGTTTGACAATCATCAGGAATAAAATTACAGCAACATTTGTTATATAAGAGTAATGAACACTGCTGGAGGGAATGTAGAGTACTTGAGAAATCCAAGGCAATCTTTACAAAACTGTCATCTCAAAATAGATAAATCAAGGTAACATTACAATTACTGAAAAGCCCAGTAAGTAAAGGCAGTAAAGAATGCATTCTGGCCACTGGTTTAAAGGAAATGTAAGAGGAAATATCAGTTGTGTGAGTCATCCAGGCACAAAGTTAGACAAAAAGTGAAAACATGAAAGCTTGGTAACTGATTAGCAGTTATCAAAGTACTATTTTGTGTTTTCAGCATGAATATAAATGTAAAGCTTTAAAGCTTTAATTCAATCAGCTCTATTGAACAACTCCTCGAGGTACAACCAGCAGCACATTTTTGTATTACATGACATTTGAGTCCAGAGAGACATTTTAATATAAAGACATCACAAATTTGTCTGCTCTTTTGATAACTTGTGTTGTAATATATACGGCTCATTGGCTCAGTGTAGAAACAAGCAGAGGCACTCTTGAGAGCAGTGGAGCTTACCACTTTTGATAGGAGTTGATAGCGAAAGAATGAATTTAAGCTGCAGGGAGTAAAGTTGATGGTGAAGTATAACATCAGGCAGACATCCTTGATTCGGAAAGAGGATAAAATCTTAATCCCCTTCCCTGTCTGAGAGTAATGAGATTAGAGAAGCTGAGATGGAGCGTGGTGTGACTGGCAGAATTCCTGGCAGAGATTTTAGCATTCACTCTCCATGTGGCCCTTAAAACCTTTTCATTTTCGTCCGTTGCTCATTATATCTCTCATTTCCTACCAAATGCTTCCCCTCATCACATTTGTGATTGTCATGATTGAGGAAAATGTGAAAATATAGGAGTAAGTCCAAACTGCTTTGCTCCTGACATGCTTGGAGTGCTGCCAACGTAGAGACGGGACCTGGTTCCTTCCAAGTCAGCTTAAACAACTTAGAACAGATAGTGAGGTAAAGATACTCTCCTCAGTGCTTTCAGTGTGGGCTTTCTATAGACTGACTGTGCTTTTTTATTTTTTATTTTTTGCTATTGTATTGCCTGTCAAGCCTTCCTTTCTGGCACTGCACATGCATATTTACCACTCATATTTACCTTATCCATTCCCATGAAAGTTGCTTTCTGGGTGTATACATTCCAACATTTTGTTCACAATTTTGCAGCTGCTTCCATTTTCACTGATTCTGTGTGGCAAAGACATTTTTGGTTGTAATACCCCATGCGGCATGCAAGTACTGCACTGTTACTCATGGTATGATAATATGAAAAGTAAGAATCTGAGACTGCATGTTCTAACATATTCCTGTCTGCACGGTGGCGCAGCAGGTAGTGCGCGTGCCTCACAGCAAGAAGGTTGCCGGTTCGATCCCTGGGTCAGACGGGGCCTTTCTGTGTGAAGTTTGCATGTTCTTCCCGTGCATGCGTGGGTTCTCTCCGGGTACTCCGGCTTCCTCCCACAGACCAAAAACATGCTCATTAGGTTAATTGGTGACTCTAAATTGTCCGTAGGTGTGAGTGTGAGTGTGAATGTTTGTTTGTCCTTGTATGTGGCCCTGCAATCGGCTGGCGACCGGTTCAGGGTGTACCCCGCCTCCCGCCCATTGTAGCTGGGATAGGCTCCAGCCCCCCGCAACCCCGAAAGGGATAGGCGGTATAGATAATGGATGGATGGATATTCCTGTCTGCCCATTGAAAACACCTCCACTTCTAATGTGACACAAGAAAAGCACTAGCCTATGTCTTTGGTGAATGGAATGCCATCAGTGACAAGTTCAGCTGGAACTGCTTGAGTGTGATGACCTTATAAATTAATAAACCCATACATTATTTTTATTGTTGTTACTAATGTTATCTTAAACTCTGACGCAGTAACATCCAGGTCTGACTCTGACACAGTAATGCAGTAATGCTAATGATATGCTAATTCATCCTTAGTTGGTTAAGACAAGGTTACCACTGCTGGTATGTCTATAACTACTAAATGAGTTGTTAAAGCTTGTAAAGATGAACTTTGTGTGTAGAAAAAAACAAAATAGTTTAAAGCTGCTCCGGTGGTTCTGGGAGAAATGGCCAGCATCAACCAGAGTGGCAGCTGGAAAGTCACAATGCAGCAATACATTAGTGGCCAAAGGCAGCAGTGCTTGGCTGTACTGGCTTTTGAGGTACAGTAGCCAATAATCTGTCAAGATCTAAAGTGGGATACAGCTGGCAACCACAGCAACCCAGCCAATCTCCCGGCAAGCTGCAGCACCCAGTGGTGTCCGGAAGTGACCCTCTCACATCAGGTAGAGCACGCACCTGCCCATCCCAGCAGTCGTTAGCTGTGGTTTCCTTTAGGAGCAGCCTGTGAAGACCCAGCAGCCCAGTCATTCATGCAGGAATACCAGTATGGTACTGATGGATCAGCAAACTCAAAGCAAGAGACATGAGATGGTGGGGCCATGCTTGAATGTGTGTGGACTCTCCCTCTGAAGACATGAAGAGAGATGCCAGGAAAAGACCTGGGGCCCGTTTCACAAAGGAGGTTCAACAAACTCTGAGTCTAATCCTGAACCCTGAGTTGATCTAGCCTGAGATAGGAAACTCCGAGTTTCCGGTTTCAGAACAGGTGATTTGAGTTCCTTCAATCAATCCAGAGTGCGCGTGCACCACAACTATAAAAAGCCAACATCAATGGAGCCCTGATTCGATGAGTCAC
This sequence comes from Chaetodon trifascialis, assembly GCF_039877785.1. Taxonomy (NCBI): domain Eukaryota; kingdom Metazoa; phylum Chordata; class Actinopteri; order Chaetodontiformes; family Chaetodontidae; genus Chaetodon; species Chaetodon trifascialis. The sequence continues at coordinate 25,026,480 of NC_092063.1, forward strand.
CATGGCAACGGAGAAGAGGAGGGCTGCGTTTTTTACCCCACTGGAACTGGAAATCTTAATGCGCTCATACGGCGAATTTGAACATGTTTTTAGAAAAAAGAGCAACACCACTGCAGCTGCAGAGAGGGAGACGGCGTGGGAGAACATTGCTGCTCGGGACAGTGCATAAGTTTAAACGCAGTCCTTTGCGATCACAATAATATTACAGGGGAAAACTGCTTGAATGGTAGCTCATTAATTTATTGAGGGGAGAAGCGCACTTGGCAGCAGCTTAAGATGAAATATAAAAACATTGTTCAAACAAGACCTTGGCATAATTTAATGGGGGCACCTCATTTTGATCATGTTTTACATTGTAAAGTAAATATTAAGTGGCTGTTGTTTTATCCCCAACATGCTGTTTTCACACACATAAATGTCTTCTCATCTATATCATATTCTGTTAAATAATTAAGCCTATTTAAACTAACACAGACTTCTGCTCAGCCAACAGAAAGAAGGCAGATGCCCACAAAACGGGTGGTGGTCCAGCACCGCCACCTCTAATGGAGGCAGAGGAGCTGGCCCTAAGCCAGAATTTAGGAAGGCCAGTGGCTGAGGGAATCCCTGGAGGGAGCTCATCTTCAGAGCTTACCCCCCAAGACACAAGTGCCTTTATAAAATGTAATATGCCTCGGCCAATATATCTCTTATAAGCCTATTCATAAAAATATTTATTTCCCTTTCATGTCTCTTTTTTTTTCTTTTGTCCCAACAGATTCTGATGGTGCTATCTGCCTGGTGGAGCCCCCTCATGCCACAACAGAGCTTTTAACTGTAAGTAGGCAATACCCCAAAGGTTTTGCCAAATGGTAGTTTAAGTATACTGAAACATATCACTCATCTAGGATGAAGAGCACGAGGGAACTGTGTCTGCTGCCTTTACAGAGGGGGATCCAGAAAGGCCTATAGAGGTAACATCTTGATATGTTAATGACAGTTCACATTTCTTAACATTCTGGTGGAATATAGAGTGTGACATTTATCCTACACTGAAGTATTAACACATTCTCATGCTTTTTAACAGGCCATGGCTGGGCAGCAGCAGGAGAGTCCCTCAACTTCCACAGCACAGATTGACACAAATGTGTAAGTTAATGTCCTCCAGTAAAAGAGATTTATAAAATTCACCTGCTGAAAAAAATCCAAAGAACCAACAAAGAAATGCAATACTTGGACCGCCAGATTAGGAGGGCAGATCTAGAAATTGAAATACTGGAGCACAAATTAGAGGTGGGTGCATGGTCACAGGTGAATTATGTTAATTATGTTAACTATTGGAACATTAGTTAACTAATCTAGCTCTTGTATTAAAAAGAAAACCAAATGAAGTGTGTATTGTGTCTTTATTTGACTGCTGTGGTGGTGGTGGTGGTGGTGGTGATGATGGTGACTCAATCTCTGAAGTGACTATGGCATATGGTGTCTCTGACTGCTCTGCCGTCTCGCATAGCTGGCAGGTGGATGGGGTCATCATCAGGGTCTTCAATTTGTAGGGCAGGGTGTCGCTCTCCTCTAATAGTGGCAATAGTATGAAGAACAACACATGCCACAATAATATCACAGGCCCTCTCAGGGGTCATCCTGAGGTGACGTAGGCACTGGAAACGGGCTATCAGCAGGCCTATGGTCATCTCCACCCGGGCTCTCATCCTGAAGTGAGCCTGGTTGAAGTTCTGTTGGGGGCCTGGTTCAGGGTCAGGGTAAGGGGTCAGCAGCCTAGGTTGGCATGGGTAACCTCTGTCACCCAGCAGAAGAAGAAGAAACGTACTTTATTAATCACAGTTAGTTGCACTGTGAGTTGCGGAAATTAGTTTTTTCCGCATTTGACCCATCCTCGATCTGTCTCCGCGGCAGACCAGGAGCGGTGGGCTGCCAGCTGCCAGGCAACACTGACGCCCGCGCCCGGGGACCAGCACTTCTCCGTCACCATCGGTCAGGTGGTGATCTTCTTGCATGTTTTTAGTAGAGGTTATTACGGAGGAAACCCCGGGTGAACACGGGGAGAACATGCAAACTCCACACAGAAAGGCCCCTTTTTCCTTGAGCAGCAGGCACCAAGGCATGGTGGAGGACACGCCAGCGCCCACAGCGGGATTCGAACCGGGGACCTTCTAGCTGTGAGGCGACAGTGTTACCACTTGTGCCACCGTGCGGCCATCAAACTCTCCTGTAACGTGTAGGGGACACATCAGTGTATATTAAAGGAGGGAGACAAGTGAATTATATTGTGCAAATCTTTAGGCTGCTTACCACGTTGCAGTCTGTTGCTCAGGTTAGACTCATGATAAATCCTTGAGTCATGAACAGACCCAGGCCACTTGGCCTCCACATTGGAAATTAGGTATGCAGCATCACATACGATCTTGACAGTGCAGAGAATGGCAGATGTTGAACTATGATGCAGTCTTTAACATTTTGAAACAAGTAGTCAATCTACATGTACCTGCACATTTAAGCTGTGAATGGACTTTCTATTCACATAATCTGCTTCATTATGTGAGGGAGTTGTGATGAGGATGTGTGTGCCATCTATGCAGCCAATCACACTGGGAAATCCTAAAAGAAATTAAAATTACTAATCCCAGTCTGAGGTTGCATGACAGTGTCATTAACGGAATATAATTTAAAATTCATTTGGATCTCTACATCATTCACCTGCAATCCTGTGGAACTCCTCCTTGATGACTCTGACAGGTTTATGTCCAGGGAAAACCACAAAGATGGGTAATAGCCGTTTCAGCGCGAGGCACACTTTTCTGACCGCCCTGCATACAGTCGCTTTACTTAAGTGCTCTGCATCTCTGACATTATACAAAAAACTCCCATTTGCAAAGAAACGCAGTGCAACACACAATATCTGCCGGGATGTGAGAGCATGACTACGGCTGGTAATGTTGCAAATGTAAGGATGGATTAGGTTGTGTATGTAGATGATGGACTGTGACGTGAAACGGTACCGTTCAAAAAGATGATTGTCTGGAAATGCCAGAACATCTATGCGCGGTCTGATAACCATCTCCCAACGAATATTTAATTCCCTGCGCAGTAATGCTGCACCTTCATCCACGGGATCGTTGTCAAAAGGACATGCCATGTTAGTGAAAAAAGTGGACTTCTCATATAGGCCGACTGACTGATTTTTTTTAAATAACAGACGGCAGAACTATGTTATGTCAAAACTCACCTGCTGACTGAATGAATGAGGAAATCAAATACCGTGTGTGGCTGACAGAGGGCGGAGACAGAGAGAAACTCAAGGTTCATTGTTGAGGTTGCTAAAATTTAAAAGACTCTGCTACTCTGCCTGACGTTGTGACTATTAGGACCACTGTTTGAAAAAAATACAAAACAGAAAAAAGACAAACCTGCTCTATTCACACATTTACTCAAGTGGTTGCCATCATTACTTACACAGCATGAACTTAGAAACCTCTCAAGATTAAGCCCCTTACTTCCACCTGAAACCATCTCAACCCACCTTCTGCATGTTCCTTTTTCAATGAATTGCTATAATACAGCAGCAATTCCATATGCTCTACCTTTTACAAGGGCGAGCAGAGAGCCACTCCAGACTGTATTATTGTACAAATCTTTCCTTGATCAGTCCAGTTCCCATTTTCTCCGCCCACACCTTATTAATTTTTTTCCTTATATCATGTTCCTTCATGTTCACCCAAGCAAATTTTGAATGCAGTATATGCCAGACAATGACACTGAAGTGAATGCCCGCTTAGAAATAACCACAAGAGCCACTTATGATGTTATTTGCCTAAGTGTAATTTTCAAGTGTGAGCACTGAGCAACGCTCCTACTTCATTATGTTGGCTGTCCTAATTCTAATTATTTTGAGAGGTAAATCTAAAAAGCAAATCTGTGTATGCATGTGTTTATGTGCAGGTGTGTGTGTGTGTGTGTGTGTGTGTGTGTGTGTGTGTGTGTGTGTGTGTGTGTGTGTGTGACATGGAGAGAGAGATAGAGAGTTTGCTGGTCTGCTGTCTTGGGAGAGAAATGTGATAAAATAACACACAAATAGTAGTAAATAAATAAATAGTGGTAGTAGAATAGTCCACTTTTAACAGATGGCCAGATGTCTTTTCATCTGCAAATCAGCAAAACCTCAGTGATTGTGTCATGTGTCACTCTGGTACTCTGATTCTCAGCAGTAACCCCTTTTCTCTCTCTCCCTCTGCTCCTAGACTGAGTGCACGGAGGCGGGGCGATCAGCTCGGCAGCAGGGTTGATTTGACTCACCTGTGTCTCATCCTGCAATCAAGCCGGCTACTTAAGCCGGCTCCAAACTTGCCTCTGTGCCAGAGTATTGCGTATTGCTTCTCTCATGTGCCTTGCTCTCGAGCTTAGTTCCTGCCTCACGTCGTTTTGCTCCAGTCTCTATAGATTTTCTTTGTACTTTGTCATTCTCCAGTCAGAGCATTCTCCTGGACGTTTTCTGTTGTTGTAAGTAATTTGCCTTGTGTTTTATTTGACTTTTATTTGCTACCTTTTTCCCTTCAAGGTGATTTTCAGTTGGTTGTCCTCGGATCGAGTGTTTTCCCTTTATGGTGATTTTTTGTTGTTACTTTTGGAAAATAAACTTGTTCTTTTGTACTCTGCATTTGGGTCCTGGCAAATTCCTTGCAGGAACCGTGACAGATTGTGAGCTGTCATCAGCTGCTCCACCAATAGCCATCAACTTTGGAAACAGAACAAACAGATCAACTCTGCCTCTGCAGTTAATGTGGCGTCACTAGATAACACAACCCATAAACGAGTCCACTGAATGACAAAAGACACTTGTGCATTTACAGTGAATAAACATGTTACAGACTTGCATTTAAAACAGGTGTGTTGCATTAACATGCTATAGTTTAGTAATTTAAGTCTCAGTGGTGGAACATAGTTTGCATTTGACAGTGCAGCAAGTTTCCTAACTCTGATGTATTTGAAGTTTTTTCTGTACACCAAACCTAAATGCTGAAGTGCACTTGAAAAGAAATTTGCGAGAAATAATTAGTCCGCCATATCATTAAAGAATCAAACCAGCAGAGTCTTTGAAAGTAATTGAAGCAACAGGGCTTGTTGATAAAGATAATTAAGTTCTCTGCATGGCTGACGAACCATGGGAGATGATTGAGATAGAGCATAACCGCTTGTGTGTGTCTGTGAATTTATTCATAGACACACATTTCCCATTGGTTTTATACTGTGGGAGAAGAGTTGTGATGTTTAAACTTCTGCTTAAATATTTGTGTTATCTTTTAATTCAGCCAGCAGGGGATTGGAGAGTCCGAATAGGCTACAAAATGTATGATACCCTCTCTTAGTGGAAAATCAGAAGTGCCTCTTTGGAGGTGTGGGAATTTCTACATTTGTCTGGGCTGAGAGCCGAGAAGGGTAATTTAGTTTGCTAGTTCAATGAAATCTCTGGCCTCCCCGTCTTCCACCAAAAATTACCTGAAGACTCCAGACGTCCATTAACTGCTGGGATTAGCTCACTGGATGCGACTGTCTGTCTTTCCTTTTTGCTCATTTCCTTCAATTCTTCCTCACAACCACTACCCTATTATGTTACTTGTTGAAAGTGAGGGAAGGAATAGAGGGAAGTGAATGCAATTAGGAAACAGAGGTGAAAGGAATTGGGGCACTTTCTTTCATTTATTATGTAATGTAAACGTTTTCTAGATATACCCACTATGATTCACTAGCTGAGAAACAGTTATGTTGAATCACTAGCTGACTGCTGAAAGTGGAAAGTTTATCTGTGCTCATTGAAAATATCACAAATAGCTTGGAAGCCAATCCTGGTCCAGTATTCAACTTACACAAGTGTGATGTGAAAACTTTAAACCTCCAACACACAAACACTGAGAACAGACTTTTAACAGAGTAGGAGATGTCTTGAAACTTTTAAAATGATGCATGTTTGCATAATTACAAAGTAGAAACAATTTCAAGGATTTTAACAATAGGACATTTTTGAAGAAAACACAGAAGCCCATTATGAGTCATCTTCAAACATACCCGGAGGGGATCCTCAAATCCTCATGGTAATGATTTCTACTTTTTTTTTTTTTTTTTTTTTTAAGCCAAATAGCAAATCTTTTATTCAGAAGGCCTCCCAGAGCATCTGTGAGCATTTTGAGACTAAATGATAACAAATTATCTTCCCAAGAGTAACCGGAGTCTTCCAGCTCGGCTCCAGAGTGTGTCGACAGCAGATTCATTTTGTACCAGTGAGGGTCAGTTGTTTGACCTGAAGGAAAATGTGACACTGAACCCATTATTGACTCTCCGATGCTACGTGTGCACACAGTTATTATCTATGTCATACAAATGTTCATTTTTCATTCATTAGTGTGACATGCTGTTTCTTCTCATCAGTTCACTCATTTGGGAATCTGCTTCGTTGTTTTTCACTGCATGTTTTTGCTCAGCGGGACAGTTTCCTTTTCCTTTGCCTATCCTAGAGCCTGGTTTGTGAACACTAAGCTGAGCCGCACAATCCATCACACCCAGTCTGTCTCATTAGTGCCATATGAATGTGAGCCAGACTGCCATAGTGAAGGTCAACTAGGCATTTCATATCCATGGGTTAGACAAGACTTGGCATGAATGACCCTCTATAATTGATTGATTGCTTCGTCAGTCTTCTTTCATCTCTCTCTCTGTCTTTCCAATGGATAGGCATTGTTCCAGTCTCTACACAGTTAGTATGCCTGTTGTTGCTCAGTTTGACTGCACTTGACTGTGATTTATTACATACTCACAGTCTTAATGCCTGTCTGTTCATTTCTATGAGTTTTCCTTTCTCTTTTTGCAGCTGTTACTGCACACTAAAAATCATTAGGCCAAAATTGACCCAATTTAGGTCAATATTGCATAACACAATACTGAGTAAACTTTACCCAGGACCCATGTGTAGAAAACCATTGGGTCAGTGATGAAATGGGTTGTTGTGACACAGTGGTAATGTTATTTTTTATTTGAGTGTTATTCAGTTTAACCAAACTAAAATATGGAATGGCTGCACCCCCTTGGACTAATCTCTGCACCTATACATGCTCTATGGGAAAGTAAAAATGTGTGTGTGTGTGTGTGTGTGTGTGTGTGTGTGTGTGTGTGTGTGTGTGTGTGTGTGTGTGTGTGTGTGTGTGTGTGTATGATAATTTTTTTATTATTGTCATTATTGTTTAACCCACAGTAGTCTAGGGTTTATGGGAAATGGAGTTTGCTGACAGCCAACTTAAGTATTGAATTAACAGTTTGGTTTTTTACTTATCAAGGCATTTTGATGTACCATGCAATATGCTGTAGAACCAGGATCAGTTCCAAGACTGGCGTTTTAGTCATTTGCATCATTACAAATGCTAATGTGATTTTGAATGACGTTTCTTACTTCTGTAACAGAAACCTGAAGTATTCTGTATCACTGTACTTTTGTTTCAGCATTTCTTAATGATTGCTAATGATATGAGTATCCTTTGTACTTTTGAATGTTAAATACACATTGTTTAATTAAATAATGAAAGATTTCTACTCATGGATGCTGGGTAAAATGAATCCAGTATTTTGAAAATGTCTGTTCTACTCCACATTCACATCATGCTATCTATAGCTGACTTGTTTAACTGGACATGTGTAAGAATCTGGTTTAGAGTCCATCCTTGTTTGTTGCAGTTTTAATAAACTCTTCTGTATTTGTTCCACTTTGTTTAGCATGATGACAGTGTTGGTATGAATTGTTGGTATGAATCTAGCGAGGTCACTGAGGCATTCTTAAAGGTCGGTCCAGTCTGTTGGGGTTTGTTTGCAGTGGTAATGCATACAGAGTCGCAATGTGACACTTAAAATGAGTTAATTTCTCTGCTGACTATGGCAGCAAAGGCATGTTATGGCACCCGAGGGATTTTAAGAATCTGTATTTGGTTTTTGTCATTACTTATCTGAGATGAAGCACAGTAACAGTGTTGACCAATAAAAATTCAGATTAATAAATAACCTTTGTGCAGCAGACAGACTTGGATGTCAGTCACTGCACAAAAACACCTTTCTATTGATTGTTACTCAGTCCATGACTTTTCAGTTTAAGTTTTCATTTGTTACTTTGTGCGGGTAGAGATTTTATTCATATCTGCACCTGCATGTTGCAACAGAGGTGAATAAGGCTTTCTTCAATGTTTAACAAAAAATCTTACTCACTGCAGTGTTAAAGCTGCAATATGCAATATTTTAATCATTATTTTTTATACTAACAATGGATGTAATGAATGTGTGAAAGGGTTTACCCATACAAACAAACCCATATGGTTCGGCACCAAACACCAAACAGATAATGTTAGTAGTTAGCAGCCATGTTTTTATGAGTGGGTCCCTGCTTGGTTTAAATCATGAGAAGGTGATGCGGTGCATATTGCTATCACCTGTTTCAGGCTATCTACTGATCAACAGTTGGCACTGGTAATGTGTGAAGAAGTGCAGCAATATGCCAACAAAAGCAGCAAAAAATAAGCCTACAAGCTAGCAAACATAGAAGCAATCAATGCAGGATTTAAAAGATTCAAAAATATTCAAAAAATGTTCTTCCAGGAAGGAAATGCAGATTAAGTTTTGTTTATTTACATGAAAATTCCACAGGGTAACTTTAAAGAGTGAGGGGCCCTGGTGGATGTCAGGCTGAACTGATCTATCCCATATAGCAAAATACAGTGATTCAACGTTGAATTTTGGTGAAATTGGTTATTTTTGGTTGAAGTTGAAAACTCTATGTTTATTCAATATTGAATTAGAGCTACCATTTCAACATTTGAAAAAATGTTGTTGAATCAGCATTGTATAGATGCTGGGTTTTCAATGTTGAAATGTCAACATTAAATAGACATGGTTTCAATGTATGGCATGCTGTGGCTGTGCACCTGTGCCCCCGCCCACGAGACTTGCTCTCTCCTGAGACCAAACCAGTTCAAACCAGTCAACAGTTGGCAGCGGTTGGCAGCTTTTAGCAGCTTTTATTATCTTTGAGTGACAAAAGAAGACAAACTGGTAAGTCCTAATGAGAACACAATGTACTCAACTGGAGCGATGAAGCGATAATGCGATGGGTCGACGCGATGAGAGCGATTTTCGCGGCCAACGCGTCCATTGCGCCGCGCATCGCGTCCATTGCGCCGCGCATCGCGTCCATTGCGCCGCGCATCGCATCCATCGCGTCGCCCGGCAAAATGACGCTTCAAATCGCGTATGCTTCATGCAATTTGCCTTGCATGAAGCATATTTAAAACTTACAGATGAAGGCTGAAAAGTGCTGTAATGGTCCTTTAATTAATAACATTGTTGCAATGTAGCATCAATGTAATTTCAATGCATTTATAAATGAATCAATATTAATTCTATGTTCAGATTAATTGACAATTCTACATTGTTTCAATGTTGAAAATGATGTAGTTGAAAAAATATTGAATCAATGTTTAGACTGATTGAAAATTCAACATTATTTCAATGTTGATCATAACGAGCGCTTTCAATGTTACTTTCAATGTCTGACATCAATGTTGATTCAATTTTAAGCCATGACCATATCTCAATGTTGATTCAATGGATTTTTGCTTTCTGGGTATCTATCATCTGCTGTCTGTGGTCAAACTTTGACATTGCTGTCCTCAAGTATTTCCAGAGCATATATATCTCCTAAGAAATAAGTGTGAGTCTATTGCAGAATTTTCCCCAAAAAGTGTCCAGTTAAGGTCTAATTTCATAAAAAAAAATGGTGGTGGCATGGTTTGAACACAAATAAAGAAAGACACATCCTACATGACAGCTACCTGGACAGAATTAAAGAAGAAAACAGTGTGCCTGGGACATCTCTCACATATGATTAAGATGAACCCTGCAAAAAAGAGTTGAATTATCAAGATGTGTCTTTGACTGTATGCTGTGCCAGGTTCAGGCATCCCTAATCTGGTTGAACTGAACTGGGTGGTTGAACAACTCCAGAAAAAGAAAGCCTAATCCAGGAAAATCCAAGGTTATGATAAAAGGTGGCGCGAGGCATTAGTATGGTGGGTGTGTCCAGATTTGACTTTGTTTTTCTGGACTCTGTGTTTTGACTCTGACCATAGAGGTTAAATAAAGGTTAGCTGAGGCAAATAGATACATTCTGAGCCTGAACCTTGCTGTGCATTAAATGTGATGCATCAAGTGTAGTGATACACTGCCAAAGAGAGATTTAGTTTATATATATTTAAGATTCTCGTGAGTCCGGGGTCACCCTAGGGGAAAAGTGCACAAGGATTTCCCTGAACAATTTAAAATTAAATGAGGTGCAAAGTTCAAATCAATAAAGCATCAATACAGTCAGACTGAGGCTTATGTGACATGAAGTCTGACTGCAAGAGTTGGAAGCATGCTTTCATTGCATCTATACGGATAGTTATGTCTGCCTGAATGCCTTTTAATATTCATTCACTGGGGTCTCTTATTCATTAATTAGCCGTTTATTGCATATCTTTGCTGTCTTTGTTTGGTCTTTATTTGATTGTGCACGGGAAGAGAAATAGGAAAGGGGAGTGAGAGTGGGGCTGACATGTGTAAGGACACAGATTTAGTTTATAGTGCACACTCTACCAGGTGAGCTATCTGGCAGCCCCAAGGTATGAGGGTCCTTTGTAGGGATGGATTGTGTACAGTAGCAATGGTTGAGTTACTTACACATACAGTAACTAGGGCCAGAGTGGAGGTTTCAGAGGAGCACTCAATGACTAGAAACTTGAAAATAAACGTTGTACATATTACTATACTATACTATACATTTGTATGACATACAAATTTCACTACTTTCCATTAAAATTATTCAAAATTAAAAGACAAATAAACAAGCAAACAAAAAAAACAAACCTGTTAATGTTTGCAGCTCTGTCCAGCTTTTTATTAGGTTTGGGGAAGTTTATACTCCATCCCAACAAACAACAGAGCAGAAATCTAACCTCTATGTTGCCTGTCCAAATTATTTTTTTAGATGTACGACTATGTGGACTACATATTTCAGATCATGTAATGATTCTTGTTTCAAAACAAGTCAGCTGGAGACAGAGTGTCCAGCCAGCTCACAGTTAGCTTTAATTGGCCAGATAGTTAGAGTTGGTAAAATCTGTGATAATTGTCATTTGAGTCGACAAAATCAGCAGACAGTGGCTGGAAATGAAAAGCTACTTTTTAAAACAACTGTGTGAAATCAAGACAAAGTTTGATGTTTTAAAGGGATTACAGAGAATTTTAATGGTAAATCTCGCTCTGCCTATAAACTGCACATAGACTGTCTAACAGGCACAGCTGTAATTACAGTTTGTGGAGCTTTTAGTGGAGAGTCAGCAGAGTTGAGAAGAGAGAGGGGCCTCTGGTTCAAGGACTGTTTTTCCCCATTCTGTATCTGTTGTGGTTTGTATGCTTTGGGCTGTTATTTTGGTAGGTTCATGGACTTTTATTTTGGTGACACTGGTTCCTGGCTGGGTTGTTGTGGGCTAACTTGTCACCTGCTCTTCCTGAGGCACCCTTCCCCCCTGCTGCGCTGAGGAGTGATTGAACACACCTGTTCCTGCTTTACCATCAGTGTCCCTTCTTAAGGCCTGCAGAGACACTCCTCGGCGCCAGAGTATCCTGATAGCTTGCGTGGTATCTGCTGGCTTGGTTTTTTCTTGTGAGAAGTTGATATTCCCTCTCTCGTGACAACTGCTGAATTTGTTCTAACTCGTGTCTCTCCTCTTCTTTTCCAGTGCCTCCCGTCTCCCACACAGCCCAGCACTCTCCAGCCCTTTTGGATTTTTTGTACTTGTTTGTGCACTCCCTGCCCCTGTTGTAAATAAATCTTTGTTCAACCTTTTCCGTTTCCGCTCCTGGGTTCTGTTTCGTGCACACACGCCACAGTATCCCCATTTAAAATGTTTCTTAAAGTGATATTTTCAATGTTACTTAACGTGTGTAGAAACACAGCAGTTTCCCAAATAATGCAATGACCCTACAGGGTTATGTTATGACTAACAGCGTCAAGTTTTCTTTTTTTTTAATTGAAGGAACAGATGATAAATGGACCCAAATGACAGTAACAGTAAGTGCACCTCTCTCTAAAAGCCTCCTAAGGATGTATAAGATTGTGCTTATTCATTTTAAAAGAGCAGTGTTAATTTTGTCTACAAAAATTCTGACGATAAGCGTTCATTGATGACAATTTATTGCATGACTAAATTGTAACTACAACGTAAATGAAAAAAAAAAATTTTCCAGCAAAATCTCTGCTCATTATGCCCTGACGAGTAAAGACGAGACGAAAAAGTTGAAAAAGGGTGGACATCCGGCTTGTTGTTTTCATTTTTAACCAACCACTGTTGCAAGTGCAAGTCAAATTCTGTCACTGCCCCATCTCATTGGATGTTTTCCCCCTGCTTGGTGCATGTCAGGCACATGATGGCTGCCTGCTGATAGATAACAACAAGCCAAGCTAACATTTACATGTCATCTAAGGTAGCTAACTAAAAGCTGAAAACAAACTATTTCTTCTGCTGCCAGCCACTCAGAGACGAGTGCCTCATGTCAGGTGGGAAGGAAGAGGAGAGACAACCCCTCAGTCAATGAGTAGGAATATAAGTTGGACCAAAAACCATTTCACAGTATTTCTATTTCTCCAGGTTGTATGCAAATAAAGAGGGCAGTATGCCATGTCTACAGGGTCTGCTTCACTTTTACTGTACATCCAGTCACAGCGCCACGTATGCAGAAAATAAATAGGATGACCTGTGAGGAAACACAATTGTTTTATTGCACTTTATCTAGCACACATTAGGCCTTCATTTTTCTATGATTGAGAAAAGTTTGGTAAGTCAGTAACACATTCTCTGCCAGCTGACTAAATGCATAGTTCAAAATCCATTACAGTCGGAGACAATTATGACTAAAACATTTGACTAAAATTTAACAAAAACCTTGGCGAAAACAAAATAAAAGACTAAAATGTGACTTAATTTTTAGTTAAGTGACCAAGACTAAAACTAAATCTAATATTATTTTAGTGAGTGACTAAGACTAAAACTAAATTTAAAATTCTTGTCAAAATTAACACTGTGAAAGAGCCACGGTCAGTGGGGAAACTTCATCACTCAGTAAGTCAGGGACAGACTTTGCTGTTTATAGGGCTGGCCGGCTTTGGTGTAGTCCAGCCAAACATTGTGTGAGAAAAGAAACAAACACAGACTGGCAGGTGTTAGAAGATGCTATTGACTACATGTCAGAGTACAAAGCCTGTGGTGACAGCGTTCATTCCTGCAATGTTAACACCAGAAATCATTCCATTGATGCAATGTCTGTTTCTATTTGTAGAGACTGACTCAAACAATTCCCCCTAATTGGGCTTTATAAATGGGCCTGTCAGGGTATCTTACATTATAGGTGTGCAGTCCACACAGCTGGTCTGCTAGCCTTTCTCATTTTTTCCATTTTTATTAATAAACTTGTTGAATTTAGAGGAAAAGATTTCACAGTGCTGTTTTATAAATGTCACATTACACAACAGAGTAGTCAGCACTGCTCTAATGTCCTGCTGGATCTTCTTCTGTTGCTATTACCATATAATTAATTCTTACCAAATGTGAAATCACATTTTACACCCCACACAGTAATTTTGGCAGATCATTAGATAAACACAAAGTAGAAATTATTTATATAGAAATTCTAAAAGCAAATGTTACAAAGTGCTTCACAAGGCATTAGAGGCATAGAAGCAGTGTGGGATATGGTAACCTCCTTATGTTTGCTGAAATAAATTAATGAACCTTTAAGTGGGTATTTAGCAAATCCCTGCAAGAAAAACAACAGCATCAGTTGTTTTAGCATAGTGAGGAGGAATAGTGTGGTGATGTTATAAAGCAGTTTTTACCAGGCGTGTGATAATTAAAATATTTGTTTGCAAAGCCTTCTCTTTGGCCTCCTGCAGGGCCTGGGAACCTGGGAATATATTAAACTCTAATGTGATGGCTGGAACTGCTTCTCTTTGTGAGGTGTCTGATGTCAGATGGAACTGATGCTACTCGCAGCTGGTTTTCCAGGTTTGGGTCCGTCAGTCTTGAGTGAAACTGAATGTTTGCAAGAGTCAGTCTGAAAAGAAATGCTCACAGCAGTGGGTTGTCAAAATTCAGTGCATGTGTCCTCATAACATGAAAAATCCTCAAGACATACACACCTTTTTGAGAAATAAAACCAGCTTTCCTTTGAACTTTCAGTTTTGAACTATGGGGATGTAATGTACAGACTTGCTGCTGCCTCCATACTTAGGCCCCTGGATTCAGTTTACCACTCTGCCCTGAGTTTTTTCTGACCAGCAATGGCTACAATACTCACAATTATATCTTCTATGATAAGTTTACTTGGTCTTCTCTGACTGGCAGATAGTGTACAATAAGCATTGGTGCCTGTTTAAGCCCTGGTAAGAAAATGAACATCATACATTAGATCTATGTTACACTGGAACAAAGATCAGGGAGACAAGGCAGAGAAAGTTTGGCTTACAGCAGGGAATCCAGGTGGAGAATGGCTCAGAGGTTCCCAGGCAGAGGAGACAATACACAGACATGAGGTCAGGAGCATAAGGCCTGGAGCAAACTGTGCTTACCATCGTAGTTTGGCCAAGGAAAAGTTACTTCACTAAAATCTGCATTTTAGATGCAATAGCAAGGGCAATGGTGCAGAACTTTAAACAGATCAGAACAGATAGCTTTTGCCTTCACAAAGGGAGATCATACTGTAACGCAGAGGTTTTACCAGAGTTTCTTCTGCACAGATGGCTGGGTGTGACCTGAGGCATATGGCTGAAACAGTGTAACTTGCCGTGTCCACTGATCCTGTTAGCATCATCTGACATTAACAAAGGGTTTATACCAATTTAGATGTATTGTTTTTGTGTTGTTGTTGTCCTTCAGTTCATCATCTATAGTTTGACCCTCGTCATGCCAACAAAAATTTCCTCTTGACTCCTGGCCAGTTAAATGGTCTGAATGAAGCTTTGAGTAAGATTCAGCCACCAAAAGAAATAAGAAAAGTCTTAGGTCTTACGTGAAAGGATATATTGAAAAGCCTGTCGATGGAGGTCATTTGCTCCTCTCTATTCTCCTGTAGTACTCAGGAATGTTTTACCAGTACTACAAACACTGGATGCATGTACGCTTCATGTCCTCCTCTCCCATTTTTCAAGGATGAGCTTAATTGTGCAGAGTTATGTCTTGGTCAATTTGTGGCAGTATCATGGAAGGCAATACATTTATCACAGTGTTTCTTTTCATATCAGAAAGTTATTAGAAAAGAAAATTTACTTCAGCTTGTTCTTCGTTGTTATGAAGTCATCAAATCACATCAGAGAACATTCAGTTACTCAGCTAGAGTAATTAGTAACTAAAAATCACCTACAACAGGGAAAAAAATTGAGCATACAACAGCTAGAAATATGACAAGCAATATAACTCGAATACGTTGCTAGAGACTAGAGATCACACTCAGAGAGACACAAAGCGGCTGGACGAAGGAATCATCTGGAGACGAAGAGAGTGAGGAACCGGTTTAAGGAGCCGCATGCTGATGAGGGCTGATGCGACTCAGGTGTGTCTCAGCGGCGCAGCCGGAGGAAGTCAGCCCAGCCCCTCACTCTAAACTGCTGAGAAGGGGAGTGAGAGACACAAACAGAACACAAAACAAAATGACCAGAGAACACAGCCATAACAGTAACGTGGCTCTCAGACTGTTAATTGCAAGAGAAGCAACATCATAACATTGTACCTGAACATAAGCGTGTGTATAACAGCATGTTACTCACTAACAAAGACTACAATGTCGATTTCAAAAGAAACTATTCTGTAATAGAAACAGCTAATTGTTTTGATGTGGTAGAGTCCTTGGTTGTTGTACCAAAACCCTGCAATGGTGAAAGAGGGTCAAACTGCTTTTGCAGAGAACTTATTTTGTACAAGAAATTGCACAGACAACCAGTTACCTATGAAAAAAAAAAGAACATTTCTTATAAAAGTAAGGATCTCAAATGAATTCTGTGCAATGACATTTGAGGACATAGAAGCTAAATGTATTGCAAGTAAAATGTATGAAGGCTAGTACCAACCTTAAAGAAGCACTTTGTCTCCTCATGTCAATAGAGCCACATCCAAACAGTAAGGCTGAGCAAGACAACAGTACTGTATATGTGATGATATAAATGCATCTATTGTCAAATATTCAGCCAAACTGTTTATACCAAGCTAGCTATCTACTGTTTCTCTGGGTATATTAAACCACTATAGGCAACACTGAAATCAACAATCATTTTTTTTTTCTTTAATAAGGTTAATGCATTAATAGGATACATGACTACTGTAGTTACCACTGTGGGAACAACTGAACTTGTGATCGCAAGAAAACTGAGTATGCAGTATTGTACATTTTTATATATCTACAGAATGTATACCTACAGACATTCTGTAATCCTCTTTGTTATCTAGCGAAACTCGTTTGATAAATCCCCTTACCATTTCAACAGACTGTTGCGGCCCGTAGGGGTATTCATTATTGTTTTTTGTTCTTATTGTTCTATTGAGACACATGCATGTGCAAAGCTAAGAGTCTCATGAATCGATTCATGCAAACCGTTTCAAGATAGCAGCAGG
Organism: Chaetodon trifascialis; assembly: GCF_039877785.1. NCBI lineage: Eukaryota > Metazoa > Chordata > Actinopteri > Chaetodontiformes > Chaetodontidae > Chaetodon > Chaetodon trifascialis. Next base: position 25,043,204 of record NC_092063.1, read on the forward strand.
AGGCACAATAAACGGCAACAACGAACAACAGATTATAAAATTGACGCAACATTGAGGCAACTCACCAATTATGTGTCTTGGTGATCCACAGATCAGTAACACTTTGATAAAAACAGCCTGGAAACATCGACAAAGGTAAAGACAATCCACTTCAGTTAAAATATTTAGTCCAAAACTTGATAATAATCCACAGAAATATCAGGCAATGTTTTCACTTGTCAGACTATCTTGTTTCCAGTTACTTTGTGGAGGTTTCAAATGACACCTCACTCGACCAATTACAATCTGCCATATCAAACCTAGTAACCACAGAAGCCAAACAGAAGGACCTCCTTCTCTTCTTCCATGTGAAGATCGAGCCGTTTGCAAGGATTGAAATGATCGACATAGTGAATATAAAGATAAATATCCAAAATATGTTTGTTTTATTTTTGGAGAATGCCCAAATATAAAATAAGAGAAACCATGAAAACATTCAGATTCTGTAGTATTGTTATCAGTTTGTATTAAACTTTATCTAGTGTAAGGCTTCATGCTGTGGCACCATTGTGTTTTCCACTGAATAACTCCCAGATATAGTGATCCGGAAGCATCTACCTGCAAAAAACATATTCAGGGGAAAAAAAAACCCTTCTACTTCAGTGTGTTCATATTACTTAATACCCTTCAAAAGAGACCAAAAACATGGATGTGCTCCAAATGGTTCAAGAAAAGCTATTAATTTTCTTTGGGTGTGTATTGGATAGGCATTTTAGACAATTTTTAAAGGAATGGCATGGGGTTTGATGATTAAGAAAGGCTATAGACTGTATTTCTAATTCATGTGTGTAATCTGTATAGATATTTCTAAATAAGCAAGCAATGCACCAAAGTGTAGCACTGTATAGACCTTGGACTTTAGACTTTAGAATATGAAGTGAGCCGTCTCATTCAGTTGCAACATTGACATCAACAATATCTGTATCACATGCTGGAATATTAAGCATACTTCTTTAGTTTTCTGTAAATATGTGAAAGAAGAGGGAGGGATATTCACTAAAAGTGAACTCAAACTACAATGTAGCAATGTGACAATACTCCACTAAACAAGGAACGCCTACATTCAAAATTTTGTGCATATGTTTTGTCAGTTAGACAGTACTTATTAGGACCTGGCAGTGTGTCTCTCCCTTTTGTTTCATTTTCCCCTGTTTTCCCCAGTGTGTTTTGTCTGTCTGTCTCCCCCTGTCTGTCCAGGACCGTGCAGTAAGGCTGCACCTGCCAGTCAAGCTCCACCTGCCCGCCTCCTCTCACACCTGCAGATCATCAGCTCATCACCACCTAATCAGCAGCTGCATTTAACCCAGGCTTTTCCCTCCAGTACTCATCAGTTCGTCTGCTTACCTCCGTGGTATTCTGTCCTTCCTCTGCCAGTCGACTGATCCTCTGTCTGTCCGGTCCATTCTGACCCGTGTTTTTGTCTGCCCTCTTCCAGGAGCCTTTGCCCTGTGGATAAGCCCTCAGCCCAGCCTAGCCTCGGTCGTGAGAGGAGTTAGAGCTTCTTCTGAGCAGAGTGTTTTTTGTGCTCTCGCCTTTAGTTCTTTCCCATTTTTGTGGACACCTTTAGTTGAACTGTGCAGAGTGTTTGTGTGCTCTCGCCCTTAGTTTTTCCCGTTTTGGAGGACACCTTTAGTTGGACTTTGCGGAGTGTTTTTGTGCCCTCGCTTTTCGTTTACCCGTTCTTGTGGACACTTTTGGTTAATAAACCTTCTGTTGAATTTTACCAGCCTTAGTTCCGTGTTCTCTCTCAGCCGTCCCTGTGAGTTCACCATCTTGTCTCAGCGTGTGTATTCACATAACTGTACTTAAAGTATCGAATGTAAATTACTTTGAACAATGACTAATGCTTGGTACACTACTACTAGGTACTATAATACTATAGTACTGTCTGTACAATGTTGAATTTCACAATACTCAGCCTGGTGTGTCACATGGCCCCTCAGAGTGATTTACACTGGTATTTACACTTTACTGTAGTGTGTACCATGTCACCTCACATATTCCCATGTTGGTATCATGGGACTTAAGTGATCATCATGATACATACCATGCTAAAGTCTGTAGTGCCATGCTTACAGTATCTGAGATGCCACAGGAATATCTGAGGTACTATACTATGTACTATTGTTATGTCTGAGGTACCACAGCATGTATGTCTGAGGTGTCGTGGTATTATTATGGTATACAATGGCTTTTCTACGAGATTTCCAAAGGCACCTGGACTTGCTTGTGGTTCTAGAAGACATTTCACCTTTAATCCAAGAGGCTTCAGTGACTGTGGGGAGTCCCAGGCAATTGTCCTCTTGCAGCATCATAGATCCACCCAGCTATCATATGAGTTGTTTGGGTGACATGAGTCAATTATTTCCCACTGAAATGTGTCAAGTTTCGCATTTTTTAATACAAACCCATAAAACAATGTTGTCAAATCCACAGTTAGTGTTGTGTTTTAGATAAAATTGGAATAAACTAGCTCACAGCTAGCAGATTAGCTTGCTAATGCCAGTGCAAGCTTGGCTGTAGTCTTGCAGGTACAGTAGTAGTGGCCTGTTGAGATTTTCCCACTGAAAAAGATTGAATGATCATTCTGTATGGCATCAGATCAGAAAAAAATCTGCAGTTAAAAACAAAGTAGCTTGTAGTGTAATTTGAAATACTTCATGCCTTTTCTCATTTTGGATTCTTACACAAACTTTCCTGTCTGGGTCCAGCTGTTGTATGACTGAAGGGAGTCTTCAGGCCATGTTGACTTCAAAATATAATCTCTTTGGTTACTGCACCCACTAAGCTTCTTTTTTTTACAACATGCAGAGGGAATGAAATGATTTGAAAGCAATACCCATAACTCACTGAGACAACTCTCTGCAGTTTTGTCACTGAAGTGCAGTGTGGGGATGACACAGAGTACATGCTGATTTCCACTGGTGTGCAATTCAGATGAGGACCATGTTGCCTCTGAACCAAGGCCACAAGTGCACAACAAACTATTTTACTGAAACTTGATCATTCTAGCAAGCGCCAAAAAAATTTGGAGCGTATATAAATAATAAAAGAAATTGTAATTGAATATAATATGTTAAGATTTGACGATCTGAGGGCTGGAGATGTTAATGTTTGTGCTTGATGGATGATAGAGAGCTTTAGACTGAGAATTAATAACCTGTGCGTGTATGGATGTGTGTGTGTGTGTGTGTGTGTGTGTGTGTGTGTGTGTGTGTGTGTGTGTGTGTGTGTGTGTGTGTGTGTGTGTGTGTGTGTGTGTGTGTGTGTGTGTGTGTGTGTATGTGTCTGTCTGTCTGTCTGTCTGTTTCATTAATTTGTCTGTGGGAGCTGCTCAGTCTTAATGCATACATCAATAAAATGGCTTCAGCAGCCCCAAGCTAAAAGACATCAGTTAGTCCTGACAGATGAAATCTCTGTGTCTTGTGCTCTTGCAAACACTTGACTTCCTGAAACCTGTGGGTGAAACAATGTACAACATGGCATCTTGCTGAGACCCTGAACCCGAGTGACGTGTACTCCATGGTATGGCCTGAGGAAAGAAAAAAAAAAAAAACAGGAGAGAGTGAAAAGATAATAGAAAACAATGGGCTCTATTTTTGATTCTGCCGCCTTTGCAGGGCAGGCGCGGTGCAAAGTCAGGTCTGCTTCACGGTTTGGGTGTGGCAGCACAGACTTCGGTATTTTCATGCACTGCGCTGCCAGCGCAACTCGGAGGGAGGGAGTCGAGAAGGCGTGGAGTGGGTTTGACACAGCCGAGTCCAATCTTCACCAATCACACCAGCTCCTCGCCTCACCTTTAAAAACGCCGCTGGCTAGGTGCATGGCAAGTTTTGAGGATGACTGAGCCTGCGCAGGACACTGTCTGATGCCCAAACTTCTCCCAGGAGGAGACTGACGTTCTGGTCTGGGAGGTCCAGGCTCACAGTGACTGTATCTGGGGGTACATATTGACAATAAACTGGACTGGGCAAAGAACACTGACGCTCTCTACAGGAAGGGCCAGAGTCATCTCTATTTTCTGAGGCGACTGAGGTCCTTCAACATCTGCCGGACTATGCTCAGGATTTTCTATGAGTCTGTGGTGGCAAGTGCTATTCTCTATGCTGTTGCAGCAGGCTGAGGATGGCAGACGCCAACAGACTCAACAAACTGATCCGCAAGGCCAGTGACGTTGTGGGGATGGAGTGTGACTCTCTGACGGTGGTGTCAGAGAGGAGGATGCTGAAGAAGCTACGGACTATCTTGGACAATGTCTCACACCCACTTCATGATGTGCTGGCCAGGCACAGGAGTACGTTCAGTGAGAGACTCATCCCACCAAAACTCAGGACTGAACGATACAGGAAATCATTCCTGCCTGTGGCCATCAACTTACACAACTCCTCCCTCTGAATGGCCCTTTCACTGCCTGTTCTCATATATATTTTCCAATTTCAATTTTGCACATCCAGTGCTCAGTATATATATTTGTTTCATTGTTGTACATTTTATATATATATATATATATATATTTTTTTTTTTTTTCCTTTCTAATTTCATTCTAATTCTATAATTCTATCTTATATGGAGCACTGCTACAAAAACAATTTCCCCTCGGGGATCAATAAAGGACGGCTGAATCCTGAAGGTCAAGCATGACAACAATGACTTGTCAATTAGTGCACATTGCGTTGTGCAATGAGCATACACTTGAAATGTCAACAATGGTGGACAAAGCCCTGGCTAGTTTATGTTTGGTGAACAGTGCTAGGCTGTGTGCTGTGTTAAATAACTACATATAGTTAAATAATTAGCTACAAGCTTACTGTGCGTGCTCAGAATGTTCTTCTCTGGTATCTGTTGTATTGTTGATGTATCACAACCTACCGGTTTGGCATGCTTGTTGTTTGAGTGTTTGCAATTGTTTTTGCAGAAAGAGATATTTTGTAAAACAAAGGTTGTGTGGACAGGTTTATAGAGAGGCAAAAAATACAGTTTCCAAAAACACCCTTATACTTGTGGTCAAGGCCTTAGTCTACAACTGGTGGTTTTGATAGTCAGCTAGTCGATTAGTGGACGATTCTGTGAAAACCCTTGCTCCTGGTCTGCATTTAATACTACTTTGATAGAATTTGAAAATGACCTGGAAATTATTCTTGTAGAAACACCAAGTTTTCACATGTCCAATAATTGCTACAACAATGATTCCTACATTTACACAGTAGAGAAGGAGAAAAACAAAATAGGTTTGCAAGTTTGTGACAAATGGGGGCAACACAAGGGGCAGGCTGGACCAAGTGTTATTGTTCTTCTCATTCAACTGTGTTCATACAGTTTTCAAATGCAGTAATCATTTTATGCAATACTTAAATTCATCAGTGCAGATACTTATATTAGGTATTGTGACGGCCCCAGGGCCTTAGTCCTTTGAGGATAATGTGTGTGCTCTGTCTTGCAGGTACTCATCTGGGTGGAGCTAGGAAGACATCAAGTAACTGGGAACACCTGGCCAGTGTTCCCAGGGTACTTAAGCCCACCTGCCCAGTCCGCGTGGGGGTGGGGGTTCGTGCTCGTCAACCACAGCAGCAGCAGCGGGCTGCTGCCACACTCTTGTTGGTCTTCACCATGCCATGATGCCTTCTGCGTTATGAGTTATTGTCTTTTGGTTTCGCACTGACAACATGCACCGCATACCAAACAACACATCCATGCACCCTCACACACCACTGATACTGATTTCCACACCCCATCGCATTATTTATTGTTTGCAGTATTTAATAAACTTTTGTTGATTTTTGGAGCCGCCCGTCTGCATCTCCCTTATTTGTTGCAGCCTACGAGCCGGCCGTAACAAAAACCTACGAAACCTGGAAGGCACAACAACTTGGTAAACAGGCTCACCAACAAACTGCTCCCCCTGAGGCACCCACTTTCTCATCAACACATCATTCTGAATGAAATAACAATGTGCATGATTTTTCACCTCACCAGGCGGACAAACCACCTCCAACAGACCCTTCAACAAAACGTCAGCCCGCTGCTCCTCCACCAGTTCACTGTGAGAGACAGACCAAGGAACATCAGGACACAGTACTTCTTGTTGCATCAAATCATCATCAGTGGATTTTATCTCCTTTAACTCTGATTGTTTCATCGCGCGCGTTATAGCACACGCCCTGAAGACTTCAGGAAACTCTTTTTCGTTCCTGTCAGGCTCACTGCTAACCAAGGGCGCTGACACCACAACAGCAGGAGGTGCAACATCAGCCCACACCCGACTCCCTGCTATACCATTACCCAAAATCATGGTAACACCATCCACGGGCAGAGCCGGACGCACGCCAACCGCCACCTCACCCTGAAAGAGATCACAGGACAACATCATTTTATGAAGAGGTACACACAGCACCTTTAACCCCATCCCGAGTACCGGGATGTAAGAACCCATGTAGGAATCATCTGAAAATGGCAAGGCTGATGCTAAAATGAATGAATCAAAAGCACCAGTGTCCCGCAGTAATTTTACGTGGACTTTATCGTTACTCCCTACCAAAGACACCGAACCTTCAGTGATGAACGGCAAATAGGACTGCAGCTCTGGACTACACTCCTGCGTTTTTAACTCACCACCTGAGGACTGCAACACCTGCTCTGAAACCGGTGCAACAAACATGGCAGGTTTGGGGTTACCATTAGCTCCATTTTGCTTAGACCTCGATTTGTACACATAACAGTCTCTCCTCCAGTGCCCACGTTTATGACAATAATTACAAACCTTGTCGGACTCACGCGCACTGCGCTCATGCTTTATAGGACGACCAGACCATGCACCGACAGGAGGATTTTCCCAGCGACCGCTGCCACATCGCGCAACAGGACTACCACCATCCCCACCATGTGTCAGCACATAATCATCGGCCAACGCTGCAGTTTCAGCTGCGGCTTTTGCTCACTAATATACGTCGCAATACGCTCTGGAACAGAATTTTTAAACTGCTCAAGAATCATCAAATCCCGCAGAGCATCATACGACTCAACCTCCGCAGCAGTACACCAGCGATCAAATTGAATGGACAAATCACGAGCAAACTCCAAATGCGACTTGTCGCCTCTTTTCCAACTCCTAAACCGCTGGCGATATGCTTCAGGCACCAGCTCATACGCCTTGAGAACAGCAGATTTTACCACAGCATAATTTAAGCTATCACCGTCACTCAAAGCGGAAAAAGCCTCCTGAGCCCTGCCCGTCAAAACGCACTGCAACAGTAATGTGCGGGTGGAATCAGGCCACCCCCGCGCTTCAGCCAAACGTTCAAACATGGAGAAAAAAACTTCAGGATCCCGCTCATTAAATCTGGGAACGAGCCTCAAATCACTCAAATCATCTGCTTTACCTGAGGCGATGCCCGGAACAGCCGGAACATCATTTAAGACATCTGCAGCAATTTTCCCTTCACCTACCAGCAATAACTTCTGCCTCTGCAGCTCCAGCTTTGCCCGCTCTGTCTCCTGCCTCACTTTCTCTACCGCAACAACCCTCTCAGTCTCTAACTTCATCCGCAACAAAAGCAACTCCTTCTGCTGCTCGAAGGACAAAACAGGACCCGCTCCTGACGGCGGAGCCGAGCCCCTGGTGCCCAACACCCCCATTTTAAACAACCAAACTTTTAAATTCGCCTTACGGTCTCCTTGACTTTTATCGCCAACATCAACAACATAATGCTCAGCAATTTTTACCAGCTGAGTAACTGTACACCCTTCCAGAAACTCTTCAGACGGAGCCTCAATAAATGCTTCTACTACGTCCTCCATAATCTACAAATACAACCGCACAGGACAATGAGAATGCAACATGTTAGACCCACCAGTGTGAACCACAGGCAAACGCGGCCTCCAGCCGAAGCAAGTCCCCCGCTATCTGACTGCCTAACCAGGAATCTACCTACATAACTCCCCCTAGTCTTCATGAGGCGTAGCGGCGGGTACTTACGCACTATAGCCCACTGGCCCGAGAGAAGCGACCAGATAAACTGGCAACCACCCCGGAACCACGGATGTGCCCCCGAGCGAATTTAGGGAAAAGGGAAAGGGAAGCTCTAGCCACCGTACCCCAACACTACAAAACCCCCCCCAACGAAACCCAAAGGGGAGACGCCGCTGAAGCCTACCAGGGGAACCGCTCCTACAGGTAACACAGACACAAACACACAGGCGGATCAACACTTACCTTCTCAAACCCACGCGTAGGACCACAGTAACCAGCACAAAAAAAACACGTCTCCCTCGCCACAACACAGCAAACCACGCGCTGCAAAAAACATACTCAAACTCGCCCTCAAAACACATCTCCCGGAGCGCAACACATAAGCACCTACAATACAAGGTTTCCTACCTATCTCAGCCACAGGGGGAAATCCCTGTGACGTCAATTCTGCACGAGAGCTCAGTCTCCCTATTAAAAGCTTCCGCCGACGCGCAGCTAATTAAACTGGACCGACACGTGCTCTCACACAAACAAAGCGCTCGACTAAACTAGGTCAATCAAACTTACCCAAAACATACTTACTTAGGAGAAAAGAAGAAAAACATACTGTAATAAATTCTGTTGTACCGCTGTTTCTTTTTTTTTGTACAAAAGTAGTGGGCTGGTTTGACCTAGTAAGAGGCTGATAAATGACACTCACACCACAGATTGTAGAAACAAAATATTAGTTCATCTTTATTAACTATTCAAAACGATTAAAAACAGAAGTCCAAGGGGGAGACGGACACAACAGGGCAGTACTGGGCCTCAGGGCTAAATTCACTGGCGCGTCACCTGAGAAGATCACACCATGCATTTAAAACTAAAGTCTCCTCAGTGAGGATTGAACTGTGCACCGCAATCACGGCAGACTACACTGCAGACCCAATGGAAACTCACGCTAACACGTCACTTCACCCTCAGTGAACAGGAGGAAATCCACCCCAGCTTTTCCCCCCGACTGCCTGTCTACTCTGCTGCTCCATTCCCCACTACTGGACTATAAAAACACCCCTCCTATCCCACCAAACAATTCTACTGCTAACACTTGAAACGATAAAAAAAAAAACAGGACTCAACTGGCGGAGCCGATGAGACCGCCCCCCCGGGGTCTGAGCTGGAGGCGCCGTCCGATGCCCCAGGGAAGCAGCTGAGGGACGGAACCTTCTGGCAGCTAGCGGTGGCGGACCGGAAGCTGTGTGTGGCTGCGAGGCGGTGTTAGCCGGCTCACCCCCCGCCTAGCTACCTAAAGGAGGCAACCAGCCTCCCTTCCTAACACTGAAACAACTTTCCTACTTGCCTATCTTCGCCGCCGGCGACACTATAAGTCGCGAACGGCACCCACCTCCCCGGAGAGTGAGCGCTGGGCCGAAAGTCTTAACTGGCGGCGTGCCCCATAGCGTCCACACCGTTCCGCCCCGCAGAGAGACTGACACAAACTTCGTCTCTCTCTTTTATCAGTTCCGTCTTTCGCGGGTTCCTCACAATGCTTGCAATCACCCACAGGTGAGCCCACTCAACCCATCACGTTGCACTTCCCTTCACTGCCTAGCACGACACTGCCCCCTGTAAACAACCTCCACACTACACTACAATACCAAATCTCCCTGGCACTTCAAGCGGACGAGCCCCCAATTTGTTACGGCCGGCTCGTAGGCCGCAACAAATAAGGGAGATGCAGACGGGCGGCTCCAAAAATTAACAAAAGTTTATTAAATACCGCAAACAATAAATAATGCGATGGGGTGTGGAAATCAGTATCAGTGGTGTGTGAGGGTGCATGGATGTGTTGTATGGTATGCGGTGCATGTTGTCAGTGCGAGACCAAAAGACAATAACTCAAAACGCAGAAGGCATCATGGCATGGTGAAGACCAACAAGAGTGTGGCAGCAGCCCGCTGCTGCTGCTGTGGTTGACGAGCACGAACCCCCACCCCCACGCGGACTGGGCAGGTGGGCTTAAGTACCCTGGGAACACTGGCCAGGTGTTCCCAGTTACTTGATGTCTTCCTAGCTCCACCCAGATGAGTACCTGCAAGACAGAGCACACACAGTATCCTCAAAGGACTAAGGCCCTGGGGCCATCACAGGTATATTCTCTGATATTTTGTAATGATGTTTTGTATATTCTGTAGCAGATGTACTTTCGAACCTTTAGTTGGCAATTTGTGGAAACCTTGTTGGCCAGCAAACAGTGAACTGAAAGAAAGAACAGGTAGGAATGTTACTGAGTCTCTTGTCTATGACCCGGTCATTCTATCTGACTGCTTTCCCTCCTCTGTCCAGCTGTAGCTAATGAGGGCGACAGCTCCCTCATGAAAATCTGTGGGAAAGCCATCTCTAAGCTCCTGTGTTGGCTTTAAAAACAATTTGTTGTACAAATTCCCAGAGATTGGATTTGGATACCTCCTATGTTGGTTTACCTACCTCCAGTGACTGGACAGCAACATGCTGTTCATACGCTTGACCAAATCTCTCTGTCTCTCCCTCTCTGTCTCTCTCTCTCTGTGTCTGGTTCTCTTCCTCTCAGTTTATTCTTCCTTTCCCTTTTCACAGACTTTCCCCGTTTCTCTCTCTACGTCATCCCTAATGCCTCTTTTCATTTCTCTCACTCCATACTCACACACTTGTCTGTTTTCTGCATTAATTAATATTTTCTTTGGGTATTTCCTGCCTGGTTACATCGTTTTCTTCAATATAAAGAACTCAAGGATGAGAGTCATGGCTCATTCACTCAGCTAGTGAAGCAACTGAAAAGCAATTCATGAAATATGGCTGGCTCTTCTCACTCACAATTTATGGCAAGATATGCAGCCTAGTTGCACTGGATCCATAATTAGGATGTTTTAAGTATTTTGCATAGCAGGATCATTAATTTATCCACCACAACTGCACTGCAATCTTATCTGCATCTACATCCAAACCTAAAACTTCCTCACTGCTTATAATATGAGAAAGTATTTGTTTTCAGATATGCTGATATTACTATAAACTGAAATACATTATTGCAATTACAATATAATTTGGTTTTGTGATCAATTATTATAGACAGGAGGAACAAACCTGTGAAGGTCACACATCCCCTTGGATGAAAATATTTCTGATTTACGACTCAGAACTTTCTTAACGAACCTCATGGGATGGAGAAAAACAATGCAGTGCAATCATGTAAAAGACCAGCAGTTTACTGCATTGACAGATACCATGGGATAATTAGCAATAGGCAAAAACAAGGAAAGCTTGTGTGGACGGAGCCATCTGCACATAAATGCCAACAAGACAAAGGAGATGGTAACTGATTTCTGAAGGAATGTACAAAGGACTACACTAGTGAACATCCAGGGCATCCAGTGAACATTGAGATTGTGGGGTATTCCAATACCCAGGTGTTCACCTCAACAACAAATTTGTCTGGACAACACAGATGTCCTGTACAGGATGGGGCCAAAGTTGTCTGCACCTACTAAGCAAACTGAGGTCCTTGGAGTATGTAGTATGACACAACATAAAAACATGTGACTCTATGGTGGCATCTGCAGTTTTCTATGCAGTGATCTGCTGGGGAAAAGACTAAACAAACTGGTCAGGTGAGCTGGCTCTGTCCTGGACTGCCCTCTGGACACCAGGAGTCGGGTGAGAGGAGGATGTTAACCAGGATGACATCGATCACAGACAACCCATCCCACCCCATGCATGAGATGGTGGGGGGCTTAAGCAGCTCCTTCGGTAACAGACTGATGCATCCAGTCTGTAAGTAAGAACACTATCGCAGGTCCTTCTTACCAACACCTCTCAGACTGTTTAACTTCAGCATCACATAATGTGGCTCTGTGTTGATGCTGTCTCTCTCAGTTCTACATCATAAAGCTCTTTTTGATTTGCTTTACTATTATCAAGGCTAATATGTGCTCTAATGCTAATATCTGCTCACATTTATCAATTTCACCTGGTTCAATTTCTAAATTTCTAAGTAGTATATTTCTCTCAACTGTGCAATAACACTATTTAGAATCCATATTGGCAACTGCATTTTTATAAACTGTATACATTGTACATATACATAGACCTAATATTTCCTGGTATTAAGCAAGTGAAATAGTATTTTTCTCAGGTGCAAAAGTATTCTCAAGTACAGTAAAATACATGTCATGCGGGTAATTAGTTTTTCTCATAAGACTGCTGGCAACAGTACTTTATTATGACAGTTGGTTTCTTCGGAATTTACAGTTTTTTTTATAATCTGTACAAATGTACATATACATATTTGTTCTTTCTATTCTGTATCTTGTACTTCTATATTTTTATTTTGACCTCTTTTGTTATGATCTTGTTTTATTTTGGTAGTCTTGTTCCTTTTTATTTTGGTAGCTTTCCCTTGTGTGTCTTGTGTAGTTTACTTCCTGTATGTTTCCCACCTGTGTGATTGTGATTGTGTTCACCTGTGTCTGTTTAGTTCCCCTCCTATTTAAGTCTCTGTGTTTCTTTTGTCTTTGTGGGATCATTCCCTCTTTGTGTGGTTTCATTGTGCCCCATGACTCCAGTGAGTATCGTGGCCTAGTTTTGTTTTGTTTTCTCCTTTTGGGTTATTGGTTTGTTTTTTTTCTAGTATAGCTTTGGTTGTTTTGGATTTTCGGACTGGTGGATTTTTGGTTGCCTCTTTTGTAAATCACTTGAACCATTTTTGCTCAGCCTATCTTCTGAAGTCTGCACTTTTGGGTTCACACCTTATTTTTTCTCACTTGACGACCACCAAATCATAACAAATGATCCCACCAGAACTGTACCCAGCAGACTTTTTTCCTCGGCTGGAGGAGACAAAAGATGTCGAGTCCATTTTTTATTTTTTGGCATTTTATGTTGGGGATAGCTCCGTGGACCCACGTGAAGCGTGGGATGCTCTAATCACGATAGACTCCATGAAATACATGCTGGAAGAGGAGCTTGTCCGCAATTCAGTGGTCCCAGCTCCAAAGCTATCAGCCCCCAAGCCTGCTAGCCTCCCACCTGCTCCAGTTCCCGAGTCGGCTAGCCAACGGCCGGTTAGCTCCCTGCTGCTCGCCGTCCATGAGTCAGTCTAGTCTCCAGTCTCTTAGCTCCCTGCCAGTCCCAGTCCATGAGTCATTTAGCCACCAGCCTGCTAGCTCCTTGTCAGTTCCTGTCCATGAGTCAGTTAGCCACCAGTCCGCTAGCTCCCTGCCAGTTCCAGTCTCTTGGTGGGCTAGCCACCAGCCTGTAAGCTCCCTGCCAGTTCCCATCCATGAGTCAGTCAGCCAGTGGCCTACTAGTTCCTTACCAGCTCCAGTCCATAAGTCAGCTAGCCCCAGGCTTATTAGCAGCCTGAGGACGAGAGGTCTTCATTTTGGGGGACCCGACTGGCCTTCAAGACAGCCCCCACCGGAAGGAAGAGGGTCCGCAGACATAAAGGCGCAAACCAGCCCAAGTCTCAGCCCAAGTCTCAGCCTCAGTCTCAGGTTCCCAGCTACCAGCCCAAGCCTCAGCCTCAGCCCCAGGCTCCCAGCTATCAGCCCAAGTCTCAGCCTCAGCCCCAGGCTCCCAGCTACCAGCCCAAGTCTCAACCCCAGCCTCAGGTTCCCAGCTACCAGTCCAAACCTCAGCCTCAGCCTCAGCCCCAGGTTCCCAGTCACCAGCCCAAGCTTCAGCCCCAGCGTGAGGTTCCCAGCTACCAGCCTAAGCCTCAGCCTCAGCCCCAGGTTGCCAGCTTCCAGCCTAAGCTTCAGTCTCAGCCTCAGGGTCCCAGTTACCAGCCCAAGCTTGAGCCACAGCCACAGCTCGAGCCACAGCCACAGCCACAGCCAGAACCACGGCCAGGTCCAGGGCCAGAGCCCAAGCTTCAGCCAGAGCCGCAACCACAGCTGCAGTTTGAGCCAGAGCCAAAGCCAAAGCCAAAGCCAAAGCCAAAGCCAAAGCTTGAGCCAAAGCCACAGTCAGAGCCAGAGCCAGAACCGCAGCTGCAGCCACCCACTGAGCCAGAGCCAAAGCCAGAGCCTCAGCTGCAGCTGCAGCTACCCACTGAGCCAGTGCTGCTGCAGCGGTCATCCACTGAGCCAGCGCCGCAGCCACCTCCTGCCCCCACCCATCCTTCAGAAGGGTACCGCCTTCACCAATGTCTCCCGGAGGGGTATCGCCTTCGCCGATGGCCGCCAGAGGGACTTCATCTTTGCTGCCATCCTCCAGATGGGGTCCTCCTTCGCCGTCGTCCTTCAGAGGGTTACCACCTTCGCCGATGTTCTCCCGAGAGATATCGCCTCTGCCGCCGGCCTCCGGAGGGATATCGCCTTCGCCGCCGTTCTCCTGAGGGGTATCACCTTCACCGTCGGCCTCCAGAAGGATATCACCTTCGCCGCGGTTCTCTGGAGGGGTATCGCTTTCACTTTCCCCGTCGGCCTTCAGAAGGATATCACCTTCACCACTGTTCACCACTGCCTTTCGGAGGCCCCCAGAGAGATATCGCCTTCGCCGCCGGCCTCCAGAGGGGCTCTGCTTTCACCGACAGTCTCCAAGGGGATATCGCCTGGGCAAATGACATCGAGAGGGGCTTTGCCTTGGTCGAGGGATTCACCTTCACCAACAGCCTCCAGAGATGCTTCGCCCTTGCCAAACCATAAGGACCACCAAACCATAACATCTTTATGCTGCTGTGCTTGCTCTATGTAACTTGCTGGCTGTAACGACTAAATTTCCCTGGTGTGGGATCAATAAAGTCCTATCTTGTCTTATCTTTTCTGTCAAAAGTACTGGAACGTGCTGTAACCTCGCAACTAAAAGACCACCTCTCCAACAATAACATGCACAAAACATTTCAATCTGGATTAATATCACAAATTGCCTCCTCTTCTCCTCCGACGCCAGAAAACTCAGCATTCTCATCCTCCTCGACCTCAGCGCCACATTTGACATCATCACTCACTGCATCCTTCTCGCCCGACTGGAAACTACCTTTCATATCACCAGCTCTGCCCTCAACTGGTTCAAGTCATATGTCTCTGACAGACTTCAATTCATCTCCATCAATAACTGCAAATTCCCAACTGCTCCCCTCTCCCAAGGTGTCCTGCAAGGTTCAGTCCTGGGCCCCCTCCTATTCATCATGTACCTGTTTCCTCTCTGTCACATAATCCACTGCCATGGTCTCTAGTTCCAGTGCTTTGCCGATGACATCCAGCTCCTCATCTCCACCAAAACAATCTCCGCTGCCACTGACTCAACCCTGACCAACTGCATCACTGAAATAAAATCCTGGCTCCAAGACAATTTCCTCAAACTCAGCTGTGACAAATCAGAAATCATCATTATTGGACTAAAATCACTCTGTAAATCCAGCCCCACCTTCTTTCACCTCAAGAACATCGCCCAACCCTGGCCATCCCTCTCCTCCACAGCTGCAGAAACCCACATCCACACCTTCATCACCTCTCGTCTGGACTACTGCAACTACAACTTTATGGTTCATCCACAAATATTCTCAATAAGCTCCGATACATCCAAAACTCTGCCACCCATCTGCTCACCTACTCTCGGACCTGTGACCACATCACCCCTGTCCTCTACAAGCTCCATTGGCTTCCAATGCCCCAGAGAATCTGTTTTAAATTCCTCCCCATGACCTCCTCATGACCTTCAAAGCCCTCAATAACCTGATCAGGGTTTGGACATTGAGATTGTGGGAGGTTACAAATACCTGGGTGTCCACCTCAACCACAAACGAGAGACTGGACAAACAACACAGAAGTCCTGTACAGGTAGGGCCCAAGTCGTCTCCACCTTCTTCTCCTAAGAAGACTTAGAGAAGGTCCTTTGGAGTATGTAGGACACTGTTAAGAACATTTTATGACTCTGTGGTGGCATCTGCAGTTTTCTATGCAGTGGTCTGCTGGGGCTGTGGCAGCTCAGAGAGGGAGAGCAAGAGATTGAACAAACTGGTCAGGAAAGCTGACAACCCATCCCACGTAAGCAGCACCTTCAGCAGCAGACTGCTGCACCCAGTCTGTAAGAAGGAACGCTACCACAGGTCCTTCATTCCAACTGTTCAACTCTAGTGAACTGTGTGCAACTCTGTGCAATTCTCCATTCCCTGTACAACTGTTTACATTTTTTTTCCCATTAGCAATAATATTTTACATACTGCCACATACCTTTTTATCCAATCCAATGTGCAATACTGAAAAATACTGTACTCCCTTGTACAGAATGTGTATATGCAAAGTTTTGATTATTATTATTTTTTTCTATTTTGTATTTTATTCCTCTCGATGTCTTTTTATACCTTTTAATAATACTGCTGCTGCCTGCAACACCAAAATTTCCCCTATGGGGCATTAAAACAGTGTTATCTTGTTATGGACTGCAAGGAAGGCAAGGATCCAGAATGCAGAGAGGTAGTTCGAACACAGTTTATTAATCAAAAGTAACAACACAAATCTCCCGATGGGAATAATGCAGCTCAGGCAGGCGAAAAAAACAAAATTACTGCTGGAGGGAAAAACTCAGCAGCCAACTAGTAAGGGTACAAAAAAAATTACCATTAGGGAGAAAATGCACACAGGCAGGCAAAACACAAAGACCACTACTGGAGGAGAACTCAGCAACCACTAGTAAGGGAATGAAAAATCACTGTTAGGGAAGAAAGCACAAAGGCAAAAAAAAAATGAACTCACAGAAGTGAACCAAAAAGATGCAGCGAGATAACACGTCAGCTGGAGAAGCGTGGACATGTGCGAGAATAGTCTGGCTCAGGAGTGTGAGAGAAGCCAGCTTAAAAAGGAGAGTCCTGATGATCCAGGATTAAGGACAGGTGTGTCCAGCTGCCGCTCACCTCAGAGGAGATCGGCCCTGCCCCTGCCACACTCCAGCCCTGGAGAAACGCAGAGGCAGAATCAGAGCAGCCAGAAACACAGCCATAACATATCTTATCTTATTGTACATTCTGATACTGACTAACACTTAATCTCCCTTGCTTCAACTTCACGTGATTTTTTTTTATAGTGTATAATTCAACTGACATTCCAATTGCTTTCATCTTTTCATTTTTACATTATAGTTCAAGTGATCAGCTAAGTCAGCTGAAAACTGACTTGCTTTCAGTTCTTACTCTTATCTGTGCCATATTTAAGATTTAAATTTAAGATATACTTATTGATATATTAATCAAAGCACACACATCCATACAGAAAGCCCCCTGACCCCCCCCCCCCACAAGTCCTCAGGCAAGAATCAAACCTGGGACCTTCTAGCTGTGAGGCGACAGTGTTACCACCATGCACCTAGAAAGATCCAAGAAAATGTACTAATCCACAGAGGGAGATGAATTAGATGAATGAGAGGAGAGAATATAAAAACTTTTGTTACAGTTGTCTTTTATTCAGTGTGAATTCTTTGTGGTACTTGGATGGATTAGTATCACTGACTGACAACATTCTTCCTTCCAGGCTACAATGCATCATCAACAGCGTCATGCCTTACTGTTGGCCACGTTACAAATGGTAGTGCATCACTGCTTACTGCATGCAAGGCTGCTTTGTAAACTGTCATGCTATTCATTCTGACCAGCAGGCCTAATACTGAACTCTAGTGTTCAGCAGCATATCCATGAAGGAATGTGTTGAGGTGTTGCCCTGAGCTGGGGGGGTAGGACTAGCCATGCGAGTGACAGACTAAGAATGGAGGGATTATGGTTCCTCCTGTCAAACTAAGAAGCAGGTTCTTCCCAAAGCTGCAAAGCTTTGATCCACTTTCCCACTTTGGGATTTTCCAAATTCCCCATACTGATGATTTCTATGATGATGAGAGCCAGGAGGATGTTTTCCTGAAGGTCATATGAGAAGTTTATCTTCTTATACCTTATAGAATGCCCATTGAATGTAACCAATTTTTATTTATTTTTTTATTTATTTTTTTTTCAATGAAAAGCCCCCTGGGTAGATTTAAATAGATAAAATCAGTTTGAGACTACAGTGTAGAGAGAGAGAGCTGGTATTTATCACGTTGTGGGGACAAAAATCTGTTTACACAGTCACACTGTGGGGAAATCGTCTACTCACTATACCATCTTTTCAGTCAGTTAGTCAGTCCAGTCAGTCCGGAATCCGGTCTGGGATCTGTCCGCTGGCGTCTGGCGTGGAAAGCGGACTGGCTTCCGTCAACAACGGAGTGATCCAAATGGCGAACCCACTGATTCGCGGAAGACGAAATGGAGACGGCGCACGAACCAGTACTGTCTAACTTACAAGCGTGCTGCTCCGACACTTCTTCTACACTCTCTCCCTCTGAACCCCCCTCCGAGGACGCGGATGTGGGAGTATTTTAAAACTGCCGCGAGCCGGAGCAAATGGGATTAGGGAACGTCTGCATCCGGGGTATAAACTGAGGATGACGTAAGGTGCAACTTATTCGAGTTGTCACAACCCGCCTTATGGGGACAAAATGCAGGTCCCCTTAATGTAAATCATTAAATTTTAGGGTGCAGACTGAGGATAGGGTTACAGGTTAGGTAAGGTTAGGTTAGGTATAGGCAAATGGTGGTTATGTTTGAGTAAGGGCGCAGTGCTCTTGGGGGAGCACTGCGAGAGGCACAGGCTCTCGGGGGCTCAAAAGATCTTTGATCCTTAAAAAATACTTAAAGGCCAAAAATGCATGGTGGATTGGGCAATGGTGCAGGCAGGCAGCGGGAACTTGTATGTTTATCAAAGTACCCCCTCTTTCAGGGGTCTCTGCTATCACATTTAGGGCTGTCATTAGTTAAAAAGAGCAAGCTTTATAGACTATAATAAGAGAATAAATAATAAGTGCTAAGATATGAATGTAAGAAGTTAGACACAGAACAAGAGGGATTAGTAAAACATAAGTGCTAAAAGCATATAAAAGAAGTGCCTTTAAACAAGTGCTGTTTATATATGAAACATGAAATAGTAAAGGAGGTTAAAAGGAGAGAGTGTTAAAAACAATAAAGTAGTGTATATATGAAACATAAAATAGTAATATAAATAAAATCGTTTTTTGTTAAGAAAGGAGGTTAAAAGGAGAGAGTGTTAAAAACAATAAAGAAAGTTAGGGTTAGGGTAAGGCTCCAGGAACTGAATGTAAGTCTATGTAATGTCCCCTCAAGTGATAAAAACACAACGTGTGTGTGTGTGTGTGTGTGTGCGTGTGCGTGTGCGTGTGCGTGTGTGTGTGTGTGTGTGTGTGTGTGTGTGTGTGTGTGTGTGTGTGAGAAGACAAATTCAAATGCTGCCAGCTGTGTTATGCAGTTGGTCATTAAAGGAAGCATTCTCCCACTGAGAAGTGATATATGGACCAGTTAGTTGCTTTCAGCCATGTGCTTATATCCAATAACTTGCGGGTGCGATTGAGTTCTCACTGTTAACTTTTTATTCACAACAGACAACAACACTCTGTCTTCGTTTCTCTTACACTCTTAGTTTACGTTAGCCGTTACACTTGTTGCCGTAACATGAGCCACACCTGTCACACCTGTCACACCTGACCCCCCCCCCCCCCCCCCCAAACACCACAGGAGCCCACAAAACCCATGCATGAACAGGAATTGTGGCATCCTCCTCTGATGCAAGGTGGAGTTTGGAGTGGGGTGTGGAGCATAAGCATCAGCTCCGGTTCGGTAGTGTCTTGGTCGGGGGCAGAAACTGGGCTGGGGAGAGCAGGTTGGCCACCACCTTCTCCCTGCCAGGAGTAGGTGTGTGGTGAAATTGTTCGGCTGGAGCCTCTCCATCCAGCGATGCATCCTCAGTGGTTTGGGCCCCAGGGCAAATGCCACCGGGGGTTCAGAGCCCAATGCAGTTGGGACAACACAGCCTCGATTGCTGTGTTAGTGGCGTCTCAGGTCACAAAGGTAGGACTTGCCAGATCAAAGCATGCAAGCACCAGTGGTGGCGTGAGCTGTCACTTGAGTGGACGGACAGTGACTGAGCAGGCAGGGGTCCATGTCCAGGCTGTGTCCTGTTTCAGGCGCTCATGTAGTGGGGCGGTGGTCATGGAGTATTGGGGAAGGAAACGCAGATAGAAACCTGTCATCCCCAGGAATGACAACAGCTGGGCGAGGCAGGACAGCTCTGGGAGACGCTGCAAGGCGTCCATGTTACAATGGAATGGGCTGAGGCCGTTGGCGGTAAGGCGAAACCCCACAAATTCAATGGTGGGCACAGCGAAAATGCAATTCTCCCCGTTCAGCGTGAGGTTGTGGCCAGCAAGGACATTGAGGACCCTATGCAGGCGCTCGTCATGGAGGGCTGGTGTCAAGGTAATGTTGTCCAGTAATGTAGATGACCACGTCGGAGATGCCAGAAAAGATGATAGCGATGATAGATGATAAGACGATAAAGAACTAGCCTCCACTGTGTCGGCTATGAGGCTGCTGCTTTGCTCATAGTTGTATAAAACATATTTGTGTTTATTGCGGCTTTTGTGATTATTTCATTTGTGGGTCACCAAGAGTAAAAGCAGTAAATTGTGTTTCGTGCTGTGTGTCAGTCACAGGCAGAAGGTAACAGCTGATTTCACATTAGCTTAAAGTGGTGATGAAATTTCTGAGAAGTGAAAGAGCTGATATTTGCCACATGTTTTGTGTTAAAAATGTGTCCAACTTGTACAAACCATCAGGTTTAAAGGGTTTGTCTCTCATTTTATTTTCCATTTTATTTTCCATTTTCCAGTTTTCCACTTTTTCCAGAAAAAAAAAAAAAAAAAAAAAAAAAAAAAAAAAAAAAAATATATATATATATATATATATATATATATATATATATATATATATATATTAGGGCTGTCAGTTTAATGCGTTAATTAGATTAATTAATTACGCTGCAAATTAACGCGCTATAAAAATTAACGCAATTAATTATGAGTGGCAAGTCAATGCGCAAGCATTTTAAATTTGGCCCTTTGAGTGACCCGTAGGCTGCAGTGGCAGGTCGCATCCTACCTGCGCCACTAGTCAAAAGCGGGGTGACAACAGACATGGATGCGACACCGGAGAGCGAGGCAAGTCTACTTGGACCTTTGAACGGCAAGTTTATTTATAAAAAGAACAAAGACAGGACTATTAACAAGAACGCAGTGATTTGTACCTTGTGTAAAAAAGAATTTTCCTATCACCGTAGCAGCTCCAGCCTGAATTATCATTTAAACGCTAAACATGTAGTTGCTGCTAGTGCCGCTAGTGCTACCGTGAGCTCACTCCGCCAACCCACACTTGCTGAGTTAGGAAAACGAATGAGCAAAGCCACGACAGAAAAACTGACAAACTCAATCGCAAAGTGGGTTGCTGCTGATTGCAGGCTGATTTCAATCGTGGAAGAGGGCCTAAAAGAGGCGTTTCAGATAGCGTCATCTGACTCTAATTTCCAGCTACCGTCGAGAACTACAGTGATGAAAAGAATTCACCAGCAAATATAAAGCATAAATTGTCACCACATAATGTGTGACACCTTTGACCGACTTCATTCCTTCTCATTATTTCAAGTTCTGCGCTCATTCTTGCACAGAATATTTGATGAGAAACTTTTAACTTTATTTGTCGCTCTTTTTCTTTTTTTTAAAAATAAACTGAAAATTTGGATTATCCAACTTTCTTTGCTCACAGTTTCCACTGTAATCCATGTCACTTTGAATGCTAACATTTCTACAGTTTGTTTGAACCGTACATCCATCAAGTCGAGACCACATGTCTCTGCAGCTAGACGTGTGTTATTCTCTGAATGTGGCGACTTGCTAAAAAATATAGAGAGTAGTGTGAATGAGTATAGCTTTCCGCTGTTCAGCGCTAGCATCAGCTAAACCCACAGCTGCGATGAATGTTTCAGATGATTCATGCCAGCAAGCCCACAGGGTGGGGCGAGGAATGGGGGAAGCGGTTAGAACAACAACTACATCTTTGTTGCCAATGTTATATCCAATAACTTGCAGTTGCAATTGAGTTCTCCCTGTTAACTTTTTATTCACACCTGACAACAGCAACACTCTGTCTTGGGCTCTCTTACACTCTTGGTTTACATTAAGCCGTTACACTTGTTGCCATAACATGAGCCACACCTGCACAACACACACGCACATACACAACATGCTTCATTTTCCATTTGACACAGTGTGATAGAGCAAACAGAGATGGACAAATTGAAGGAATTCATACCTACATCCAGCTCCTCATAACAAACTGGATGGAGAAAGGTTCAAGAATAAGGGCAAATGAAAAACAGAAGGTAAAATTCAAATTTTTAATTTGATTAAACTGCTAACAACTAGCTATTGGGGACCAGATTATTCCTGAGAGCAAAAGTGTTCATTTCACAAGTTACATCACCAATGCATGAAACTTTAGTTTAGCAAAACAAAATGGCAAACTGACTCGACTTTGCTACAACATAACAATCTCAGATCTCTCATTCATCATGTTTTTTAATGTGCTGTAGAGAGCAATGGAGAGCAAGCTGTGCCCAGCATACCATTCCACAGTGTTACTGTTAATAAGGGTCCCCTCTCAATACACAAAGCAGTGTGTACTTCTGATGGTAGTAACACACTACCAATAAATATGTCCTGTATATCCCAAGAGCTCACACTTGGCACGGCACTTTCTTGGGTCTACAATACATCTACCAAGTATGAAGTTGATCAAATGATCAGATGAATGACTTGGAAGGAAATCATAGGACAGACAGATACATACATCCTTCAATTTTAGTAAGATGCAGATGATGCTCAATTTCACAGTAAAGGCCAAAGACTAGTGCTGAACTAAGCTCCCTGTCAAAGCCCACCCCCACCCGGCCTTCGGCAAATCAGATCACTCCTTGGTCCTGCTGCTCCCATCCTATAGGCAGAGACTGAAGCGCGAGCAGCCTGTGACGCAGACAGTACAGCGCTGGTCGAACCAATCAGACACCACCCTGCGGGACTGTTTCTCCTCCACGGACTGGAACATATTTCGAGCTGCTGCCAGCAGCAACATCAATGAGTACACTGAGCATCAACATCAATGAGTACACTGAGCACATGAGAGGATGCATCAGCAAATTCTTCGATGACGTCGTACCGCAAGTGACCACCCGGACATTCCCCAATCAGAAGCCATGGGTTAACAGAGCAGTCCACTCAGCGCTTAGAACATGGACAACAGCCTTCCACACCGGCAACCCGAGTGAGTACAAGAAAGCCCAGTACGAACTCAGAAGCTGTATCAAATCAGCTAAGAGCCAATACAGGGAAAAGATAGAGTCATGCTACAGTGACTCTAACAGCAGGAACATGTGGAGAGGGCTCAGGACCATCACAGACTACAGGGGAAAGAGCTGCAGCATGGGGGAGGTGTCTGCTTCTCTCCCTGAGCAGCTGAACTCCTTCTATGCCAGTTTTGAGGACAACAGCAAGCAGGAGGTATTGCTGAAACAAGACAAGTGCCCTTACCAGCTATCCCAGGTTGATGTATGTAAAAGCCTTAAAAGGGCGAAAACACACAAAGCTCCTGGACCAGACAACATCCCAGGCCATGTCCTCAAAGCATGTGCACACAAACTGACAGACATTTTCAACTTTTCCCTGCTCCAGTCTGTAGTCTCCACATTCTTCAAGAAAACCACAATCATCCCGGTACCTAAAAAGTCTAATGTGAGCTGCTTAAATGACCTTCAGCCTATAGCACTCACCTCCACCATCATAAAGTGCTTTGAAAGGTCAGATAAGGCTCACATCTCAGCCTCCCTGCCCTCCACACACATCCCTCTACAGTTTGCCTAAAGGCCTAACAGATCCACAGATGATGCAATAGCATTTGCACTCCACACTGCCCTCTCTCACCTGGACCAGAGGAACGCATATGTGCGAATGCTGTTCATCGACTTCAGCTCTGCTTTTATGTGCATTGTCCCATCAAAACTCGCCATGAAGCTCAAGGCCCTGAGCATCAGCTCCTCCCTGTGCAGCTGGATCCTAGACTTCCTGACGAACAGACCACAGATGCTGCAGATCGGCAACATCTCCTCCTCCACACTGACTCTGAACACTGGGGCCCCCCAGGGGTGTGTCCTTAGCCCTCTGCTTTTCTCCCTCGATACCCATGACTGTACATCCAAGCACAGCTCCAACACCATCATTAAATTTGCTGACAATACCACCATCGGCTGCATCACAGGCGGTGATGAGTCAGCCTACAGAGAGGCGGTGAGAGCACTGATGTCATGGTGCAGTGATGACAACCTCCTGCTCAACGTCAGCAAAACCAAGGAGATGATCGTGGACTACAGGAGACTTCAGGGAGGAGAACACGCCCCAATCCACATCGAGGGAGCAGCAGTGGAGAGAGTCAGCAGCTTCAGGTTCCTGGGGATCAACATCAGAAAGGATCTCAGCTAGACTCACCACACAGACCTGACTGTAAGGTCTGCAAGACAGCGCTTCCTCTTCCTGCAGCGTTTGAAGAGGTTTGGCATGAACATTAGGATACTGTCAAACTTCTACAGATGCACCATCGAGAGTATCCTGGCTGCTAACATCACGGCGTGGTATGGCAGCTGCACCGCCCTGGAGCGCAAAGCACTGCAGAGGGTAGTAAAATCAGCCCAGCACATCACCAGAGCAGAGCTGCCAGCCCTCCAGGACATCTACAGCCAGCGCTGCAGCAGGAAGGCCAAGAGGATCCTCTCTGACCCCAGCCACCCCAGCCACAGACTGTTGATGCTCCTGTCCGGCAGGCGGTTCAGGAGGATCCGCACTAAAATCAGCAGGTTCATGGACAGTTTTTACCCACAGGCCATCAGACTGCTAAAGTTGAACTGCTATACAGTACATGCATACACACACACACACACACGCATGCACGCACACACACACACACACACACACACACACACACACACACACACACACACACACACACACACACACACACACACACTCGCACCTCTAGTGTTTTTATTCTATTCTAGTGTTTTCATTCTATTTCTAGTTTTTTTTATTCTATTTTTATTCTATCTTTTATAAAGCTGCTACCTCTATTTTATTCAAATTTATTTTTATATGTTTATATTTTATACTTGAATATTTTGCACTGTGAAGTTGAGTTGGCACCAAGCACAAAAAAAAAATCATTACTGGTGACGATGTTACAGTTTTACAAGTATATGACAATAAAAGAATCTTGAATCTTGAATCAATTGACTGCTCTGAAAATGGCTCTTTTGCAATTGTCCAATCGTAGCTTTATCAACGGTAGGCATGACAGGCCTATGCTCCTCCTCCTCCTCCTCCTCCTCCTCTGGTAGCTGGTTTCTGTCTGGGCTTGTGATTTCTCATCTTGTTTTCTGTATTTATTTTAATTTTCCTTAAACTTGAAAGTTTAAATTTTTGGCTGAATTGGACATCTAAAGGCATATTTTATGGACAAATATTTAAAAGTTGTGGATGACCCTTGCGACCTCTGGTATTTCACTGATACACTCTGCACTGGCCTACTGAGAAAAAGCCTGCTTCGGCCTACCAACAGAAAAAGCCTGCTGGCAGCTAAAGCTTACTAGCACCAAGATGCCTCCTTTTTCCACAGATGACCTCTACAAACTTCTGCAGCAGGTTGCAGTGTTAGAAACTTAAGTTCAGTGTGTGGAAATAAATGTAGAAGTGAACGGACTTTGTAGAAATGAGAGCACTTTGCTGCTGACTCAAAACAGCAGACTGGAGAATGCTAACATCCAGCTAATTAGCTCTGATACAGCTCCCTCAAAAATAAAGGGCTGTGTACCGGGCAATAAATCTGCCAGTATTAGTCCTCCCTGGAATGCTCTCGGGGCAAAGGCCATGAGTATATCAGCTGATATAGGGAGACGTCCAACAGGTAGAACCTAGCACCCAGAGATCTGTGATGCGACAGGCTGGCCTGCGTTATCATCCTCCTCAAAACCTGTGCAGAGTAAGACACAGCCGTGGATAAAAGTTAAAGGGAAGATGAGCAACAAAGCTCCCAAACCAGCTAGTGTGCAGTTACAAAATCAGTTTGCTCCACTACTGCAGGACCCTGGATCTCCAACTGAAAACCTGGATAACTTCTTGGACTCACAGAGAAGGGTAAGGCCTGACAGGAAGTCAGAAACTAGAAAGCTACAAGGAAAGCTACTGACTGGTCCTGAGACTCTGGTTGTTGGTGATTCTGCTATTAAAGATGTGCGAAGAATGTACAGCAGAAACACAAAAGTGTTGTGCTCTCCTAATGATACAGTCTCCAACATGACCGACAAAATCCTCAGTATTGTTGCAGAAATTCCAACTCTGACATACCTTGTACTGCACACAGGGGCAAATGATATTGCAAAACGACAATCTGAAGTGCTCAAATGAGATTTAGGTAAACTGCTAAATGCAGTGAGCTCTCTGAATGCTGAAGTCTTCTTCAGTGTGCCTTCACCTCCAGTCAGAGGAGGAGGAGGAGAGAGATTCAGCAGATTGTTGGCAGTAAACAGATGGCTTTCAACTGCATGTGATGTCCACTCAGTGCATTTTATTGACAATTTCAACTTTTTCTGGGACCGCAGACATTTTTTCAAAGGAGAAGGACTTTCCCTAAACAAGTCAGGAGTAAAACTTTTTGCCTCCAACCTATCTTTCTTCCTGCGTCACACTGTTCCCACTCCCAAGGACAAGAGACAAGAGGAATCCAAACAAAAGCAGCAAACACCAAAACATGAAGGAGAACCAACTCTTCCCCCGCCTGTATGCTCTAACCATGAGGGATGCCAGAGCAAAAAAGGGGATGCCTCATGTCCTCCACCAGAGGCCACTGCTTGTGAGGATTCACTGAATCCAACCACTAAAACTCCACCTAGGTCACCATCTCCAACCAATAAAATTCTACCTAGGTCACCATCTCCAACTGCCCAAACTCCATCTAGCTCATCATCTTCACTGGGTATCCCATCACCCTCCTCCACCCTGCTGGAGTTTACTGACCAAATGAACAAACTTGTCAGTGCTGGTATCAAGCTTACTCCTCGCCCATCTGGGATCCTGTCCCCCCAAATTCCACCCTGCGCCCTACAAACACCCTTTCACCCTCCACCACCACAGCGCCGACAGGCACCACTACCCTCTCCACGGCTTGATCTGAACCTACTCCAGTCCCCTATTAAGAGCCCAGCACAGCCACCAATTTGTGTTGGCAACTGATGTGTTCTGGGTCCAGCTTTTAAGGCAAATGTTATGCCCGACTTTTCCAAGGAAAAGCCAGGGCCCATTGTGCCAGAAGCTACATTGATTCATGTCTCAATAGGTCGGAGGAGAAGATCGGTCCATCTCTCCAGAAACATTACATCATCGAACAGTATGTTCTAAAACATGGGGATGTTAGACTTTTTAGCACATTTAAGTTAGCTCTTTTAAATGTTAGGTCTTTGGCAGGCATATCATTCTTAATCAATGACTTTATCATCAAGCACAAGCTTGATTTTATGTTTTTAACTGAAACTTGGTTAGGACAAGATAACAGTGCAACAGTTCTCAATGAGTCAGCCCCTCCGAATTTCAGTTTCTTAAGTGAAGTAAGAATGCATAAGAGAGGAGGCGGAGTCACCATTTTGTTTAATGATAGCATTCAATGCAAGAGAGTCTCTTACAGTCAGTTTGAATCTTTTAAATATGTTGCCATTCAATCAAAGTTTCCCTGTCTATCAGTCTCCGTAACCATCTACAAGCCCCCAAAATACAATGCAAAGTTTTCCAATGAGTTTGCCAATCTACTGTCTATTGTTTGTATTGATTTTGACTGTGTTGTGTTAGTGATGGATGTGCTAAAGAAATTTTAAACATCCTGGATCATTTTGGCCTATCTCAACACCTAAAACATTCAACACATAAAAAAAGGCATATATTAGATTTGGTTATCTCCAAAGGGCTTAATATCTCTGAGGTTGTGGTGACGGATGTTGCTCTTTCTGATCATTACTGTGTGTCATTCAAAATGGCCACACCTGCTATTCTTAACAAAAGTGGAACGGAGGTAATCAAAAAGTGTTATATTAATGATAACACCTGTGCAGTATTCACTCAGTCTTTTATACCATCACCAACACTGCCCTCAGCGTCAACTGATGACCTTGTAAATAGTTTCAGTTCCAAAGTTATGACTATTATTGACTCCATCGCCCCAATTAAGACCAAAGTTTTGTCAGGAAGGAAAAAGGCACCTTGGAGAAACACCACACTGGTCAAAGTCCAGAAAAGAGTCTGCAGACAGGCAGAGCGCAGGTGGCGAAAAACCAAACTCCAGGTTCATTATGAAATTTACAAAAACAGCCTCCACACCTATAACCATGAACTAAAGAAGGCAAGGCAAGCATTCTTCTCAGAGATTATCAACAGAAACTGTAATAATGCCCGCACTTTGTTTTCTGTTGTGGACAGACTGACAAACCCCACAGCATCAGTCCCTCCTGAGCTGCTATTCAACAAATCATGCAATGATTCTGCAGCCTTTTTTTTACAAATAAAATTTCAAGGATAAGACAAACAGTGTGCAGCTCCAGCTCAGGCAAGATGATAAATTCTTCTGTGCCTTCTTGTTCTCCAGTTAATCTAGCACATTTTAACCTTCTAGATCATACAAGGCTGACAGAAACTGTATCACAGTTAAAATCCACAACATGCTGCCTTGATACTCTACTAACAAACTTTTAAAAAAAAAATGTTTTTAATTGCATAGCTCCAGATGTGTTGCAGATAATAAATAATTCTCTTCAGTCCGGTCACTTTCCCCAGGCCTTGAAAACTGCAGTAATAAAACCTCTCCTGAAAAAGACTACTCTGGATGCTTCAGTAATAAGTAACTACAGGCCAATATCAAATCTTCCCTTTCTAGGAAAAAATATTGAAAGGGTTGTTTTTCAACAAACGCATGCTGTCATGATGCAGAACAATCTTTTTAATGCATTTCAGTCTGGATTTCATCCACACCACAGCACTGAGACTGTACTTATCAAAGTTTTAAATGACATACATCTGAATAATACTGCTTCCAAAACTTCAGTCTTAGTATTATTAGATCTCAGTGCTGCCTTTCATACGGTTGATCATGACATACTTCTTGACGGACTGGAAAAGTGGGTGGGACTTACTGGCACTGTACTACACTGGTTCAAATCCTATTTACAAGATAGAGACTACTTTGTGTCATTTGGTGAGCATGTGCCTGAACGAAAAATGATGTGTGGGGGTGCTACAAGGGTCCATTCTCGGACCACTTCTTTTCAATATCTACATGTTGCCCCTAGCTCAGATTATGGAGCATCATAATATTTCTTATCATACTTATGCAGATGATACACAACTTTATATTTCTGTGTCATCACATGATTACAGTCCCTTACTTTCACTGAGTGAGTGTATTCATCAAATCAATGAGTGGATGTGCCAGAATTTTCTTCAGGTCAAAGATCAGTGCTCACCTTAACTCCATGTCACTGACAACAACAGATAAAGCCAGAAATCTTGGTGTAATTATTGATTCCGACCTGAATTTTAACACCCATTTAAAGCTGATTACCAAATCAGCCTACTACCACCTGAAAAATATAACCAGAATTAAGGGATGTCTGTCCAAAGAAGACATGGAAAAACTGGTTCATGCATTCATTTTCAGTAGGTTGGACTATTGCAGTGTTTCTCAATTCCGGTCCTGTTTTAGATGTTTCCCTCCTCCACCACACCTGATTCAAATGATTGGCTCGTCATCAAGCTCTGCAGTGGCCTGATAAAAAGCCACTCATTTGAATCAGGTGTGTTGAAGCAGGAAACATCTAAAACATGCAGGCAGGGGGGCCCGAGGACCGGAATTGAGAAACACTGGACTATTGCAATGGAGTCTTTACTGAAAATATATTCTAGATTTATTAACTCGATATGAAGTATCCAGACCTCTCAGGTCATCGGGGACAGGTCTATTGTGTGTTCCCAGAATGAGAACCACACAAAGTGAAGCAGCTTTCAGTTATTATGCTCCTCACCTGTGGAACATTCTCTCTGCACACCTGAGGTCTGCACCAACTGTCAGCTCATTTAAATCAAGGTTGAAAACATTATTATTTGCTACAGCTTTTACTTAAAGTAAATGTATTTGCTCAATGATTTTAATCATTCTAAATACTAAATTATTGTCTTTTTCTGTTTTTAATTTTCCTTTAATTGTATTTTATTTTATTTTTCTATTCTCTTCTAATCTCTTTCTTTCTTTGAAATGTATGATTTTAATGTATTTTTATACTTCTGTAAAGCACTTCGAATTGCCTACTAGTGTATGAATTGTGCTATACAAATAAATTTGCCTTGCCTTGCCTTGCCTTGCCTTTCCTGTCAAGCTTACTACCTACAGCAGTACTGGAGTGTCCAAAGGCAATTGGAGCAGATCATTAACCAACCTAACAACTGTAGTTTGTGTACTTAAAGCTTATGTTAAAAATGCTCTGTTCCTAGCATAAACCCACTGTGTGGGATCCGGCCTGTAAGATACTTCCTTTTACTGTTGCTTGGAAACATGTACTTGGTTGTCAATCACTTTTGTGCCATGCCACATAATAACAGCATCTACTTTCATAAACCATGACATCTAAAACTTACCTGTTCCAGGCTTCCCGTATATGTTGGGAACAAATCACTCCAGCCAGGAGAAGTTTGGCTTTGCTCCATTTTTGTTAGTTTTTGGTTTTACTGGGCAGACCTGCTGCTGCTCTCTTTGCCGCACTGTCATCTTACAGTCAGCCGAAATTTCCCATTTCCCCTGGAATCCAGAATGAATATAAGCCACAAGTGGATATTTACTGTATGGTCTGTGGTGGAGTTTGATTCCCTGCTACACAGAGGACGACATAGTGATGTGCCATGTTATTTCTCAGTTAGCATATTAAGTCATCAGTAGGCATATGGCTTGTTTGACAGAGCATCAGCCTTCTGGACCAACATGCACATGCTTTGTGAATGACATTTCTTTTTTCAAGCCCTGGCCTGTTAATTGTCAGGAGTGTATTTTAGAAAAGGTCAAACACCATTCTGTTAAGTGGTCTGTGTGTGTGCATTTGTGTGTATGTGTGCACTTCTCATTATTCGTATATCCTTGCCTACCTTACCTGTGACAGAGCCTGCTGTGAGGCAGTAATAAACAAAGTCAGCACATAAGGGTGTTATATATCTTCATTCTTTTATTATTTGCTTTTGTGATGAAATGAAACACCTTTCTATTAGAGAAACATGTGATATACATTTAACCATGGCTAATCTTAATCATCTCTTCAAATAAAACATTTATTTGATTTAAATACAATGAAACTGGGCTGAGACACATTCAGATTATAATATCCATGTACAGGTCTGTACAGAAGAGTACAGAAAATAGGTTTCTAACTGTATGTGCATTTTGCAACATTAAAGGGATATACAACGTTTTTTCAAGTTATTTCATTCAGTGTGGCTGTCTGGTGGAGCTGGCAATCAGATGTTTGGCTGGATTAAATTCTAATGGAGTGACTAAAACCTCCACATATTCAACAACTACACAGATACTGTACAAGAACACAGAGGCATATCAACCAATGCGAAGCACAGCTACTAACTATCACCAATAATAAGTAAGCACACTATATTAAAAACGATTAGTCAATAAAAACAATACACAGAGTTTGGGCTTTTGGGGGGGCATAATTTACTGCTGTGATATGCATGGAGAAGGTACTAGCATTGTTAAGTAGGCCTATTTTTACAGTACAATAATAGTGCTGAGGCACATTGGATCATCAAGGTGGTAAATGCTGAAAATGGAAGTGAAATTGCTGCTGATCATTTTGCACAGCTATTATAGATAGCAATATGTGAGTCCTAATGATTTTGGTTATCCCCTTAAATTTTTTTCCATCTCATGCCACCAGTCAGTCAAAGTTATCACTTATCCAGTGAAATATCACAGCATCTGCTACATAAATTAGTACAAAATGTACACAGATATCCATGATATCCTGATGATGCATCGTAAAGAGTTTGGTGACCTGCTCACTTTTCCATCTAGTGCGACCACAGGGTTCACATTTGGGCTTTTTGTGGTGAAAAAACTGGATCAATTTTCATGAAATTTGGTATATTCATGTTCCTCTCAGGATGAATTGCAATCACTTTGGTAATCCCTTCATTTTTTCCGTAGTGCCATCATCAGGTCAAATTTTTAATTTGTCCAGTACTTTGGTTTATCTAATGACATTTCCATTAGTCCAAATTAAGATGGCAACCATGTTAAATGTTGCCTACTTAACATTAGCATTATTGTTATTGTTGCATTTCACTCAAACCGCCAGTGTGCCAAGGTACAGCCTCACAGAGACACTAGCATTACTGCAGACTCTTTTATAATAAAGCCTGCTAAATTGACTGTACTCATTCATGGTACATCTTCTCAAACTTTGGTGTTTAAGCTGACAAACATAAAAATAGGCTGCAAGATAAAAATTAAAAAGTAGGACTTCAGCAACATAAACAATACAACGCTGATGATCCGGCTGCTGTGAACCTGGTACCGTATCATTACTACAGCCTTTTACAATGACATACATTGATTTACTGCCTTCATTTGTTGTGTCAACAAACATTCCCATTTCACACAGTTCAGAACTAAATTTCCAAAGAAACGCTGCTTACATTGGACGGACATTACGACTTGCCTGGCAACAATGTGAGAGAGTACATTTCCAGTGATGTCACAGAGAACCACTTCATTGCTCTGACTACAATGGTCCAGCCCTAATATCTCTTATATGTCTGTAACAGCTCACTGTGTTTCTGATGATTGGACAGTAAAATCCAAATGCCTCGGTACCAGTTTTGTCCTGGGGAGTTACAAGAGGGACAATAGGCATGGGGAATAGAAAAGAAAAAATAATGTGTATCATGACAGACAACAGAGCCAACATTGTTGGAGCTGTTCAAGACCTGAAGTGGCTGTGACTCAACTGTTTTGGCAACAATTTGAATATGGCAATCAACAATGTATTGAACTAAGAAAGAATTAAAACTGACCAGGCCAAAAAATGTCCAACTCATAAATGCTCATACACTGTATATTTTAGTTACTCAAATTTTTTTAATAGGATTAAGTAATGCACTGGGGCTCCAAGTATGGAATGACAGCAAGGATCCTAGAACAGCTACCTGCTATTAGAAGGGTTTTTTCTGATGACAGGAGTCAGCACCAACTATCAACCTTAACCTGGCAGGATGTTGCTGTACTGGTAGTGGTCAGAGATACACTCTGTAGTGGGATTTGCAGATATTATGTCAAGTGAGCGTGATGTGACCATATTGTCCCTATTGCCTCTGCTGCACCTTATGAACGATGTGCTCAAGGAAAAAGAAACTGATGTTAAGATCATGGCAGAAATCAAACACAGAATCTTGGAGCAGCTCAACTTTGATCATGACAACACCCTTCACTTTATGCGTACAACCACTCTCACCCAACCCAATCAATTGACAGCTTGAGGATGAGATGGCAGCCTTCTGCAAAGACACCAAACTACCTGTACTGTAAGTGTCAGAATGGATGATGACGGGCCAATCAGCCAACCAAAAAAGCTAAAACACTTGGCACAGCCAAGCCTCATTGCTCCAGAAATGCAGTGAGCACCTGCTGAGACGGCAAATTATGTTTAAGGAGAGGTAACTGATGGAGATACCCGCATTCTTGAAATGTGGCGGGTGAATAAAAGACGATTCCCCTTACTTGCACAATGGCAACCAGTATGGTTTCTGAGTGCATTTTCAGTAGAGCAGGTAATGTTGTCAAGGATCTAATAAGTCTAAGCTAAATACATATTATTTTGAAGTGATGTTATGTTGGGTGCTTTTTCGCCTGAGCACTTCATGTATCTAAATAATGCAAATAGACTTGTCCTATCTGCTTTTCGGAATTTTACACTATACTTTAAAGCGATGACCTCTCAATTAAATATGCAGTTGTCCATCTTAAGTACATTTTAGAATTCTAAGAGTAAGAAAAAAGGTACTTGTTATCTGAATTTGATTATTGTGAACTGTTTATGGGTGAATAAACACATTTGTGCTGTTTTCATTACCTTAAGAACAACATTTTCAGCAGTTGTAGTAGAAGTAGCAGTATATTAATTTGTTTTAGTTAAAAAACTTATTGGAGTGTCTGTTTGCACCCAGGTAAGAACAGTCACACAGCACCTATTCAGCTATGTCCAGCTCACCGCCCATCAAATCAGATATTTTGAACTATCATCTTGAGCATGGCTCAGCCTTTGATGGAGCTTTGAAATAACTGAAATAACTGAACCTTGAAGCTTTCTGCAAGCAATATAGTTTAAGCTACGTAAATAAACATATATAAAGAGTGTGAATGTTTAGAAAAAGCCTCCTCTGTTCAAACAACAGCCTTTTAAAAGTGCATGTGTCAGTGCTTGGTGTAACAGTATCACAGCATTGTGTTCGGTCTAACGTCTTATCCATAATATTTACAACTCTTATGGAGCACAGAGCAAAGTTTTGGTGAGCAGGCATATGGAGAACAGAGAACTGTCAGATCCTTGGAATCCTTGGATCCTTGAATGGCATGGTGAATTATACATCCTTTAATTAAGTATTTCTAAGGATTTGTAATGCACCCATCACTTGTGCTGATTAGCAGGGCTTAACACAGTGGGACACAGATTCTAGAGATTATTTTTATGACATCTTAGTTCTGATACTAAGCAAGTTAAAATTGCTGGAGTATTGAAGTATTGACAAATTATGATCCACTTGCCAGTCAGCACAAGCCTACATCCCCCTTTCCTTTTTTCATTCCTCCATTGTCACATTTTGTTTTTTTGATTTCACAAACTCCTAATTCTAAATAAAGACACAGCACACAATAAGATAATAAAATGTGGATCTGAAATTAAATCACAGTGGTCTCAGAGTGGACACTTGACCCCACATGACAATGATGGTAACCCCAGTATTAGATCAGCCTGTGCCAACAGTCTCCAAACCAGTAGCACAATTTCTTTGATGAAGTTGGGCAAGTAATCACAGCAGCGACTGGGTTTATAATATAAGAAAGTGCCCAATCAGTAAGCCGTCTCTTTGATGATGTTGGTTGAGAGGGTGTGGTTACTCGAGATGCTAATGGAGTGGCGGGTCAGGGGGTGGAGGTGCCTCCTGGGTTTGTGGCGGCAGGGCATGCAGAAATAGCGTAGCGTGGAAAAGAAGATCTGGCGGTAGGTGGCTGATACCAGGTTGTAGAGGATTGGATTGATGGCCGAGCTTACGTAGAACAGGACGTTGGTCAGCATGTAGAAATAGTGATAGAAGTCATACAAGTCACTGTGAGAGAACAGAAGACAGAGAGCCATTGTTATGTGAGGCACTTTAAACATATTTGTTGAAGATAAAAATTTGGTATCACTGCATTACTATATGAAATCCTTTGGACTCAAGAGAGAATATTCATATCAATTTTGTCCCAGTGCAATTAAATGTAAAAAATTCCAAATATGTAGAAAATTCTATTTGTAAAAAACAACAACAAAAAAAACAAAACAGGTAACAGTCACTGCATTGAAATCAGTGGTTTGAATACCTTTCTTAAATTAAGTATGTGACCAACCAAACTTGCTTAGGGAGCTGTTGTCAGTTTGTAGTGCACACATGTTCCCAGCTGGCTCACCATGTTAGCGGTTACCTCCTCAACAGCAGTTCCTTGCTAACCAGTATACTGACAAAAATCCTGACAAGGCTAAGGCCAGTGCTGTCCTTGTTTAACTGTGAAGAATGTACCATGCAGTCAGAGAGTGGAAATCATAGCTTGCTGGAGAGATACTAATAGAACTCTTATGTTGATTATCGACAGGCTACATTTTTATTCAGCAAATCTGAGAGAGTAATGCCTGGTGGGCCGACTAATGGCTGTTCAGCCTGTGTTACACTATCCCAAGAAATGCTTCCAAATTCATGAGCAGATCAGCTATTGAGGAAGAAGTGTTTCCAAGTTTTTAGAGTAGGTTTTCCACTACTCTCTGGCCTGATTAATACTGCCAAACCTACAGATAGAGGAAGCAACATTTTCTATGCTGGAATAGACACATACTGGAT
The DNA here is from genome assembly GCF_039877785.1 of Chaetodon trifascialis. NCBI lineage: Eukaryota > Metazoa > Chordata > Actinopteri > Chaetodontiformes > Chaetodontidae > Chaetodon > Chaetodon trifascialis. Next base: position 25,079,382 of record NC_092063.1, read on the forward strand.
AGTAAGAATGACTTTTGAAGTCAGTATGGTACAGATCTAATCTTCAGCTGTTCAAGGCACATAAAATCAGATTTATGGACAACCATAAAGAGAGGTCTACTGCAGTTGGACTTAAATCCTTTAGAAAATGGAGCATTTTCATTTTATTTGCAGGTCAATAAGGAACTGGAATGTGTTTTTTTTATACACACACACACACACACACACACACACACACACACACACACACACACACACATATATATATATATATATATATATATATATAAAATAATTTTTTCTATGGTCTGCAACACACAAATGAGGTTTAAACCTATGTTTTTAACTGAATGGTCTGACTCGGGGCCTCTGGTCTCTGTTGGACAGGAGAGGGAAGAAAATTAAGCTACACAGCAGGAGAGGAGGGTCTATTGAGGACATAAAGAATACAAAAGATGAGGCAGGAGATTGGAGGAATACAGAAATAGTAGGAAAGGAAACATGTGGATGAGGACGATAAGACATACAAGTGCATAAGAAAACAATCAAGTCAGTGTAATGCAGACACTGAAGTGGTAAAACACAATGTAAAGGAATACAATGTACATACTTAAAGTCTGCAGCTGTTACTTTTTTTCCATTTTTCAAGAGACTTGACACATTTATGGAAACATCATCTATGTTTTAAGCCTCAGAGTAGGTGTTTCCCGTCTCAGCAGCTGATTGACATTGAAATGTGAATATATTGCCATGAAGCAGGAAGTTGTTGTTAAGGGTCTAGGGATGCTCAAACACTCACATAACCTGTCCCAAGCATCAGAAGTGGTGAAAACTGATATTTAATACAGGTCTTAGAATTGGGTGTGGCCAAAATGCACCTCCCTACAAAACTTCAGTAAAGTAGCCCCCACTGTAAATTTACCCTAGTTGTATGCCTTGTGGTTGGCACATGTAACATCCAAAGGGATTTGGTACTATCACCTAAACCCAAAATGATGTCAGCCATTTTGAATTTATTTTGAAATTTTTGTGCATTTTCACAATGGTCTGTCACTTTCAACATGATGCTGTGAAGTTGGAATGTTTTTCAAATGTTAGAACCAATTCACATTAAATGCAATCAGATTTTAGACAGACCACAAATGGCAGAAGACAAAAACATCAGATGTGTGTGGACTGACATAAATAACGTGTATAATTATTTTTTCCATCCAGTTTGCCATTGTTTGAGATTTGACTGGCGCTCTTTTAGTTGCATCATTTCGTTGCAACCTCTTCTTCAATACTTCAGTGACACTCGATTGGTCAGATAGTGCCACCAACTGTAATCAAATGTGGATGTCAACAGTGGATGATAATGTACATTCATTTGCATTTTCTTTTTCAGATTATCAGAAAATGTGTGCTACATTTGGATGGAGACTTGACTAATGCTCCTGCATACTCAGTGCTGATAAATGGGTCTAGTTTTGGTGAAGGCAATTGTCCAGGGTGTCACAACTCACGGGAGCAGGCAATCTTGTAACCTCAGCAACTAACAATTTGTCACACAGGAACACAGGTAGAGCTACATGGGACTAAGCATACACTAATAACATCGCCCCTAGCTGGTTGACTGCCTGTGTAGCTGTTGGAAATGCAGTGATTTTATGAACTATTTTAGTGCCTGCTCACACAGATATTGCAGCAAACAAATTAAATTATAGTGCTGACATCATCAGTCAGACCCACAAAAATCCACATTCTCTGAAGAACATTAATGCACAGGGCACTATCACTGTAGAAAAACAAGCTGGAAAAAAAACCTTAACTTTATTCTTTACAACATAAACATATTTCCTAACAACAACAACAAAAAAAAAAAATCATTTGCATTGATGGAGCACCAAAGCAATTGATTTCCCAGGGAACATATTTGTGAACTTGGTGGTTATGTTGTCATCTCTTTATGGATAATTTAACCAGACGTCTCTCATGAGATCACACAGTATTGTATTTCTTTGAGTGCACAGGCAAAGCAGAGATAAATGTTTACTCAATAGGTGGGCATGCAACACAGAAACAAGATGAAAAGATAACACAACTACACACACATGCAACTGACAATAATATAGGCAACCTTAAAGGTTATAAGTCAAAACACATCAACAGGTGAACCGTAGTCTGGTGTACTGTATTGATCTGTTCCACTCTTGCAATGGACAAGAGTCACTGAAGTGTGCAGAAAGTCAATTATGTGTGTGTCTGTCTGCATACAGAGACACCATTAAAGATGAATGGCGATAGGATTGAAAGGGGCAACAGGGATAGTATTGAACATGACCTTTTCATTATACTCAAGTCATCGAGCCATGAGCTAGCCCTTTCCTTGCTAGAATTTTGACTTTGATGGGAATCCCTCAAGCACCTGACAGTTTTCATTGTAATTACACAAGACGTCAGGAAAACTGTGCACCACAGGTGCAGCATTGTCAAATGTGTTGATATTGTGTTTCATATACATTATTCAACTTCCTATTGTGGCAGAAACATGCAGGACCTGTCTTGAATTTATCGGAGAGGACTCCGAGAGGACGGGACTAGTCTGTGTCCACTAAGGATGGAAACGATTAACCATCCATTTTCTATACCACGTATCCCTTTCGGGGTTGCGGGGGTGGTCAACGAGCGAGGGGCGGGGTACACCCTGGACCGGTCGCCAGTCGATCACAGGACACAAACACACAACCATTCACACTCACACTCACACCTAGGGGCAATTTTACAGTAACCAATCAACCTAATGAGCATGTTTTTGGTCTGTGGGAGGAAGCCGGAGTGCCCGGAGTGCACGGGAAGAACATGCAAACTGCACACAGGAAGGCCCTGCCCGACCCGGAATTGAACCAGCAACCTAGTTGCTGTGAGGGAATCGAACCGGCAACCTTGTTGCTGTGAGACACACGCACTACCTGCTGCGCCACCATGCAGCCCCATGATTAACCATTTATCAGTTAACTGCCATTAATGAATTGAATGATAAAAAAATATATCAACCAAGAACAAAGAGGATGAGGGATGTGCAGATGTTACAATGGAGTTACAGGTTCTTCCTTTCAATTTTGTTTATTAAATTCATTACTCAAATGTCCTTTATATACTTTGATTTGCAGTGATTATGAGCCAAAACAATATTTAACATAAACCTAAAATATAAATACATCAATGATTGAGGAAATTGCTTGAAATATTTATAATTAGTATCTGGTGTCATCAGTGTCATTGTTGAAAACAAGGCTGGGTTTAAACTTAGTCTATGGCTGAACCGTGTATCGTCAAATGTGCTTCTGAGGCCGTAATTAAGGACTGTCCACGCCTTGCTCGAAAGCTTTGTTTATGCTGGACACAAAATAAGAAGAGGCCAAAAGGATGTTATTTTAATAACACACCCCTTCCACTTCTTCACTATTTCTGTCTGCCCTCTGTCTCTGTATGTCAAAGAAAATTGATAGTTAAGGACATACAAGCAGAAGACATTAAAGAAATTGAATTGTCTAGCATCCTCTGACTTTGAGTGACCGACCTTATGTTATTGCTGCCTTTTGGCTCAGAGAACAATATTATTTCTAAAATTACACTCTCCTGCAGCTGAAATGTATCAAAGCTGAATAACACTGTCCTTTTATATTGCTGATGCTGTATCCTGTGGTCTATTGGGTGCCTGTAGCTAAAAGACTATGAGACAATAATGACAGTGCCTGCTTCTCAATAATGCCTTCACTGCAGGCATGATGCCAAAAACACACATCAACACACCAGTATGGTATTAACATAATCCATTTAATGTAACAGCTGCTCACATTTTTACAACCACTGTTGGACGGCAAGCAGTTGCTTAGTTATGTGATATAATACCCATTGAAATCTCTTGTTAATAAGTAATAACTAATTGTAACTAATCTGAGTACTGTTACAGTTTTGTTGCCTCCCAGGTAAATCACAAATTGAAACTCAAAAAAATGACAAGGTGTATCACACTGCAGTTTACAAGAAAAAAGTGGTTGCTTTACCCTTCCTTGTAAAAATAGAAAACTGTATATGTTTAGCTGTTTGCAATCACACATAATCACATAAAAACTCAAGCCAGACAAGGTTTTGATGTACAGCAGGCAGATAAGCAATATATTTTAAGCTCTTCCTGGGCAGCACAGTGGCACAGCAGGTAGTGCGCGTGCCTCACAGCAACAAGGTTGCCAGTTTGACTCCTGGGTCGGGCCTTTCTGTGTGAAGTTTGCATGTTCTTCCCGTGCATGCGTGGGTTTTCTCCGAGCACTCCGGCTTCCTCCCACAGACCAAAAACATGCTCATTAGGTTAATTGGTTACTGTAAAATTGCCCCTAGGTGTGAGTGTGGATGGTTGTGTGTTTGTGCCTGCGATCGACTGGCGACCGGTCCAGGGTGTACCCCGCCCCTCGCCCCTTGATGGCTGGGATAGGCTCCAGCCTATTTTTTGGAAGAGGGTAAAATACTTACCATGGACATATTTGTCATAACAGCTTCTGAGCCTCAAGCCTCTGGTTGATGCATTTGTAGAGATTTACTGACATTTGGTGACACTCTCGAAGCATTATAAGAACAGACTTCAAAGATGGTGCCCATTGACTTGAATAAAAATTGCTTGTCAAGCGCAAAAGCCAAAAGGTGCTTATTGGTTTTCTTGGGTATTGTGTAGCTACATAAAAGGTGTAGCATTGGCAGCACATTAGCGGAACAGCAGCTTCAGTCCTCCATTTACACAGGATGCATTCAGGCTTATTATTGAATGTAGGTCACTTAACATTTTGGCAGTACTCACTCAAAACACAAGTTCTGTAGTTTTGCATGTATTTCAGATGAAAAGCATGAGGATGCCTGCAGAGACTTTTTTGTACAGAGCTACTTTCATACGAATGAATGGGGAGTCGCACAGTATCCACTTCCCCATAATATGTCCATGATTTCTCATATTGTATAACCTTTGAATGTTGATATTAAATGTTTTTACCCTTCAGCAAACCCTCAACGCCATGTACGGTGACGGTGTACGGCAACCCCGAAAGGGATAGGTGGTATAGAAAATGGATGGATGGACAGCTAACTAGATTCAGTCAGACAGAAAATGGAAGCTAGTTAACTCCTACTATATGTTGTTCATGTTAACACCTCAATGCTGTTTGCCCCACTTGGTACAAAGGAGGGGTTAGTTCCTTTTTTATCATGGGTCCAGTTGTCGTATGACATACAACCAGACTGTCAAAACTCACAGTGGGGTATGTTAGTCTTGTAACCTCAGCACTCTACACATTTATGGTAATTCAAGTCTTAAATCCCCTCATGCTCCCTGGAAAGCACAGATGTATCACTATTACTGTAGAAAATGAAATAAAACTTACATTTATCTTTCATTAATACAAGGTCAAAACAAACACCAGCAATATAATCAAAATGAATTTTGACTGTGAAAAAAAAAAAGAAATATGAGTGTTTGACTCATAAATTACTGCCTTCAGCATGCAATATGTAATGAATCTGGCACAGGGAATTAGAAATTGACAAACTAACTCTGGTTCAATTTCTATTATGTCAGGAGGCACACAGACTTTGTGTTCTGTGTAGTTGACTGACTGAACATACATTTTCTGAGATGGTGTCATTTGATTTAATTAGGAAAACAATATAGAATTTGGAAAGGCCAATCATAGACAGAGAGAGAAAAGAGAGAGCAAAAGGGGGGGGGGGGTTAAATGAAGGCACTCTAATCAGGATGATGTATCTGTCCTGCTTCTCTTTGTCAGTCGCTCTAAACTGATGACCCTCTAAGTGATGGCTATAGCCAATATTTGTGTGTGCGTGTGTGTGTGTGTGTGTGTGTGTGTGTGCAATGGTTTCTGCATGTGTGAAAGCATGTGCAAATTAGTCTTTACTCACTTGGACCAGTCAGAGATGTAGCAAAACATGAGGCGGCGAGCGTGATAGGGCAACCAGCAGACCACAAAGGCTATGACCACCGCTCCTGAACACGAGGGAGAGAGAGAGCATCAGAAGCCAAGAAGAAACTAAAAGTACACTCAGATTGATAAAAAGTGGTACACACACACTCACAGAAAAACAGAAAAACCACAAATGAAAATTGATGCTTCCCTTTAAGCCTTGTTCCATCAGTCGTCTGCTTATGGTCATTCTGGAGACTTTCTCAGACTCTGATCTAGAAGCATTCATCTCTGCCTGAAGATCCGCAGTAGTCTCCCTTCTGTCTCTAGTACTTAAAATCTTGAGGTGTCTGACATCTGCTTCAGTTAACTTTCGTTTCCTGCCGCTTTCTTGGCGCATTTTGTAAGTACCAGTCTCGGCAATTGACTCCAAAGCATACTTGACCACACTGTGAGAACACTTTATGTCTGTCCCTATTTGTCTCAGAGACCGTCCAGCATCATGAAGTGCTTTAATGCGGACTCTTTCATTTTCAGTGAGCTCTCGACGTTTTACCATTTTGAACAGGAATGAGGAATTTCAAACTGAATTCACCTTTTTATACCCAAATTTGAGCTGACTCACTGGGCTTCTCTGAGAAGTCAGAAATTAATCAAGCATAACATTCAAACACTAAAACAAAAAAGTGTAATTGTAAATCAGTAAATTTGAAAATTCATGGATAACATTAAAAATATCATTTCGGTTAAAGAGCTTCTACATATTGGCGTATTAACCATTACAGAAACATAAAAAATAATTTTGGTAATTACCAATGCTGTTAATTTAGGGCAGCTGTGGCATAAGCCTTACTTTGGGTGGTGGTCTAATACATTTGTTAAGCACTGTATTTATACTGCATGGATATATATATATATATATATATGTTTTTCCTCTTTTCCCTTTCCCCAGTGTGTGTTCAGTAGTGTTTGAACTCTCTTTCATTTCCACTCGTGAGTGTGCTAATGTTCCTCTTATGTACCACCACTCAAGGTCTGTTTCAGTTGCCTGCTTGCCGCATCGCGTGTGCCTTGCCTCAGACCCCTCGCAATGGACCTCCCTTAGTTTTTCTCCACTTTGTTAGAGTGAGCTTTTTGTTCTTAGTTATTTCTCCACTCCTTTTGAGTGCACCTTTTGTTCTACAATTTATGGTTAATAAATTGTGTTCGTTTTATAACCTTGTCTCTGGTCTGCATCTTTGGGTCCAATCTTAAACACAGGGTGAAAACCTTAACAACAATTGGATGAGATCCAGGTGTAAATAAAGTCTGTCTTACATGTTTTACATTAAAATCTATCAACAAAAATCTGAAAAGCTCTCTTTGCATGAACTTTTGAGGTGTCCCTTGCTTTAGTTCATCAGTTCTACTACTACTGTCCAGTCACACAGCTGTGACGGGTCAGGATATGGGATCATGAGGTACAAACAGCAGAAGCAGAACATTAGTCAAGCTTTTTCTGCACTGCACAACAAAACTGATAAGAGCTGTTGATGAGATTTGGATAGCAGAAGGTTAAACCCTCCATTGTGTGGCCATGGTATAAGATTTGATGCAGGTTGGGTTATTGGTTTTACACACAGCTTTTACTGGATTTTTTGTTAGCATGTCTTCTAGGCATGTAGCAATTAAGACAAAAATGTAGAAACAAAATACATGAGAAAAAGATTGAAATTAATCAAATTAACATATGTATATATAAATAAGAACCCACACAAGAGGGTTACTTAATTAGGTATAATACTGCGGACTTTGCATAAATGAATAGATCCCACCACAGAGTGAGCTCAGCTGATTCTTACACTGTGACACTGTAAAAAAACAAAAACAAACAAAAAAAACCAATACCAAATCAAAAACAGAAATTAACCTGTGTTTCAACAGATGTACAAAAAGCATTGAGGAAAATATTTTGTTTGTTTATTTGTGTTATTTGTGTTTATTTTATTTGTGATGTTTTATTTTTTTCCTTCTCTCTCATCTACTTCTGCTTTTCTATCAGTACTGTTATAACTGAATGACAAGCTGGTGCACTGCATCTGACTGTAGGTCAAAGTGTCCTGTAGGAATTCGTAGTCTTTTAAACACCTTCTCTCTTTTGTCATTACACCCATGTCAATACAATTTCCACACAACTGTCAATTGTCACTACATTCAACATACTTTCCTTGGCAAAACTGGATTCACATTGGCTCTGGCAGAATGTGCTAAAACAACTCAACTCAGGTTAAAATAACTAATTTAGCACTAATGTGAAAACTCCACTATAGTGTCGAGTTTTTCAACACATTTTATCATCTTGAAACCAGTATGAATTTACTGATTGTCCATTCTCCTTAAGAGCCATGATAATCTCAGGATCACTGTCTTCAGACATGAACAGTAACAAAGTGCTCTTTAGCAAAACACCCAAATTGTAATTTCTTCAAGACGAAAAAGTAAGCATGTATTCTTTGACTGTGCCTAAATATATGGATCAAATCCCTCATATATTTTCTGTTTTTGTTCTATTTTCTGGTTTGGACTGTATCTTTGGCAGTATCTGTAGCTGAACTGCAGTCTTTGCTATACAAGACGACACATTCACTGTTTCAGGTTGTGGCTCAGCAGCCAGCCAAACTTGGACGATTCATCTCAATTCCTGTGGGCTCAAATGAAATGAAGACAGCAACTTTAAATAAATCAACTGCTGCTTGGCCACACTCTTGAAAACACGTGACCAGAAACCAAAGGCAACCTATTATGTCATTAAAACCAAAGGATCCATCAGTTTGAGAGAAGGATTATAACTGAAGTGTGGTTTGGATGGAACCAGCAACAGAGAACAGAAAGTGGAGAAGGTTTAGGAAGTTAGAAGAAAGTCTGTTTGGGTAACTGGTAATTCTTACAGTCTTTTGTGAAAATGAGCTTGACAAGGTCCCAATAATGGTGAAGACCAAGACCACAGACACAAAACAGTGCCCTTCAGTGTTCTTATTTTGGTTATTTCTTTGTTTTGTTTTTTGTTTTCATTTTTGTTTGAGCATTATTACTATCATTCAACCTGATCAAATACTGTGTTTGCTGACCAGATGACTGATTTAACTCTGATGAGGAAAAATTTGTTTTGACTTTAGAAATACAAATTGAGGAGTTTAATATGTGAACCATGACTACAAAACAAACAAAAAACAAGATTCACAGCCAACAGCCATGCTGGAAGCTCTGTGGAGATGCACAGCTCAATACACTAAATGCTAAATGCTTCCATCAGCATGCTAACATGGTGATCAACAAAATCCATCATGAGGGGGACATGCAAATGTTACCGGATTCGTTGTCAAGAAATTTCACTCAAAACGAGAAATGTCAGAGTCATGGTGGCGCTAGAGGAAAAGTCAGGGGATCACTGTCATCAGAGTACATAGACTGGGAACCATGAATGTCTGGAACACCAAAGTCATTAAGTTTCACCCTCTGGATCTGTACCAAACCAAACCAGCTGTAAAGTATTTGGCTTGTCATGTACTGTGTCATATTGCATGAACACATTACCTCAGTCACAATGTGCTTGAATAATCAGAGGCAGTTCACAGCGGTAATGGCTACTGCTGTCATTTGCGGCAACTGGTTTCCTCACAGCTTCTGAAAAGAACCCTGCTGTTATCTGCAGAATTCCATTGTTTTATTTTTTTTCTTTGAGGAAGTACACTGCAGAAAACAACAGGTAAAATGTCACCACGGGGCTTTTCTGAAAAACTACTGTAAGAACAAAACTTGTCCCCTTGGATTGGCTATTTTGGGGCCTTGCCTAATTTTAGACATTGCAGGAAACTCATCCGGTGCAACATTGAAAGGGGCACTTATCACTGCATGATAAGGCAGCAGCACAACAGAGATCTAACAGATATTCAAGACACAATTTATATGTCTGTCAAACGAGATTACATCAGGGTGTAACATACATTTCTCTACAGACAGTGCAGTATAACTACGTATTCTTCAGGTGATATTTTGGGGTGCAGTCAAGACACACTCACAGCTCACAATGTTGCTGATGCTTAGCACTGATTGTTTACTACTCCGTAGTGGATACGAATGTACTCTGTTTACTGAAATGTCAATGCATCTTAAAAGGGCAATTGTTTACATCTGTTTCCTTGAACTGTCAAAAAACTACAAAGCATATCCCTGTCAAAGTACAGGGATGCTTTGCAGTGTGTGTGTGTATGTGTGTGTGTGTGTGTGTATGTGTGTGTGCAAGTGCGTGAGTGTTTGCAATACATCCATGTTGTCCATCTATAAGTCAGCAGCAGGCAGGATCTCATTTCTCATTTATCAGAAGTCTATTCCAGCAAACAGCTCCGTCCTCAGCTTTCTGCCCATCGCTCCCAATCGGTCAGTCAGCCATCAATCAGTAACAGCAATTCTGAAACCATGGCAACCTAACCTCTGCTGTCACAGCTGTGTGACATACTGTATGAGGCTTTGTGCATTTTACCCAGCGACAATGAGTGATGACTGAAACCTGCAATCACTATAACTTCAACTCTAAAATGGTTACCTTTGTTCCAAACCTAAAGAAAAGATTAAGAATTATATGCCAGTGAGTCAGAGAAAAATTGTGTACCATATGGTTCCTTGTCCTACGTTGGGATTAGACCTACACAAGCACCCAACTTTTAATCCTTGAAAGTGGCTGTTGAGCCAAAAGAAAGCAATATTTCACCCATTCTCTGAGGACATAATATGATTGCACATGCTGTTCCACTGATCGGCAGGTGGTGGCAGTAATGTGCAAAAAAAAGTATAGCAATGTGTCATCCATGGCAAAGAAGACTGCCAGTTAAGAAGCATTTACTGTATGTCAATAATGCACAATATTTAATTATTTCAAATGACTGATTGACTGAAAAGATCTTGACACTGCCCAAGATTAAGGCTGATAAATACACCTTAGCACTAATACTCTGGGTACTGACCGATACAGAAAAAAGAATCAATCATAAAGCCTGTTAATTACATGACAAATATGTTGCTCCATTGTTTGGTTTAACAGTCTACAACCACTAATTTCATCTGGTGTGCTCTAAATTATAAAATGCTATAGCCATTAAGACAAGAGACAAGAGGAGTCTCGCCCCTCCCTGATTTGTGTGTGCAAGTCCTGTATGAGTAATGTATGGAGTCTTTGTATTCCAAAAAATGGCTTCCTCGCTTTCTCAAAGGTTTACCTCATTCTGGACAAAGGTCATTGAATGTTTATGTATGAGAATCAATCAGAGCTCCGAGAAAATACCCCACAATGAACTCACTTCAGAATGAAGTCACAGACGCGATGGTAGTGCTGGATGGATTTTCACTCATACAGGCGGACCGACAGAGAGAAGCGGTAAGAGGAAAGGAGGAGGGCTGGCAGTGTTTGTGAACGATAGATGGTGTAACTCCAGGCACATCACTATCAAAGAGCAGCACTGCTGCCCGGACATTGAACCGTTGGCTATTAGTCTGAGGCCATATTATCTGTTCTCACACAGCATAGTGGTGGCTGTGTATATTCCTCCCTCCGCTAACGCCGATGCAGCCTGTGATGTCATCAACACCATGATCAGCAGGCTGCAGACTCAGAAACCACAGGCCCTCTTACTGATCTCTGGGGATTTTAATCATGCCTCTCTGTCCTCCACTCTGCCCAATTTCATCCAGTATGTCACATGTGCCACCAGAGACAATAAAACACTGGACTTATTCTATGCCAACACCAAGGAGGCATACGAATCATCACCCTTCCCTCCTCTGGGAAGAGCTGATCACAACCTGGTTCATCTCCTGCCTGTCTACAAGCCCCTTGTCAACAGGCAACCAGCTGTGTCCCGCAGAGTGAAGGGGTGGCCTGACGAGGCTGAAGAGGCTCTGAAGGACTGCTTTGAGACAACCGTGTGGGATATATTCAGTGACTCTCATCGACAGTTTGACAGACAGCATCACAGACTACATAAACTTTTGTGTGGAGAACACTGTACCCACTGTACTGTACGGTGTCACTCAAACAACAAACCCTGGATTAATCCTGACATTAAGGCTCTTTTAAAGGAGAAAAAGAGGGCCTTCAAGTCAGGAAACAAAGAGGAGCTGAAAACTGTTCAGAGGGAGCTAAGAAGGAAAATCAGGTAGGGGAAGGACAGATACAGGAGGAGAATGGAGGAACAGCTGCAGGAGAACAACACCAGGGGAGTCTGGAGAGGCCTGAAAACCATTTCAGGCCACAAGAAGCCAAACTCTCAGGCAGCCGGGGATTCAAAGTAGGCAGATGAGCTGAACACCTACTTCTGCAGGTTTGAGGATGCGTCTGCCCCTCCCCCAGCGACATCAACTCTGCAGCAGCCCACCTTTGATCTGCCAGCAATCTACCCAAGTACCCCACTGCGTGGTACCTGTGCCAAAGACCCCACATCCCAAGGACCCTAGCTGCTACAGGCCGGTGGCACTAACATCGCACCTCATGAAGGCCTTGGAGCGGCTGGTCCTTGCCCACCTGCGCCCCCTGGCGAGCTTGTCCATGGACCCGCTGCAGTTCGCGTACCAGCCTGGCATCGGAGTGGACGATGCCCTAATCTTCCTCCTCCATCGAGCCCTGTCTCACCTGGAGTCTCCTGGGAGCTCTGTTCGGATCCTTTTCCTGGACCTCAGCAGTGCTTTCAACACCATCAGGCCAGCCATCCTGAGAAACAAGCTGGAGCTTTCAGGAGTAGACCAAAACCTCACATGCTGGATAGTGGACTCCCTCTCTAACCGCCCACAGTATGTGAGGACACGTGACTGTGTTTCAGGGACTGTCCTCTGCAGTGTGGGGGCCCCCCAGGGAACGTTGCTGGCACCGTTCTTCTTCACCCTCTATACGGCTGACTTTTCCCACCTGTCACCCACCTGCAGAAGTTCTCTGATGACTCTGCCATTGTCGGCCTCATCACAGATGGGGACGATAGGTCATACAGAGGACTCATCCAGGACTTTGTGGACTGGTGTCAGCAGAACCACCTCCTGATTAATGCGGATAAAACCAAGGAGCTGGTTATGGACCTCTGCTGCCGCTGCCCGCACTCTCCCCCATCACCAGTGAACATCCAGGGAAGGGACATTGACATGGTGACATCTTATAAGTACCTGGGTGTTCATCTGAACAACAAACTGGACTGGACTCATAACACCACTGCACTTTACAAAAAAGGACAGAGCAGACTCTATCTGCTCAGGAGGCTGAGGTCTTTTGGGGTGCGGGGGGCACTCCTGAAGACCTTCTATGACTCTGTTGTGGCCTCTGCCTTGTTCTATGGAGTAGTCTGCTGGGGGAGCAGCATCACAGCAGCTGACAGGAAGAGGATGGACAAACTCATCAGAAAGGCCAGTTCTGTCCTGGGATGCCCTCTGGAACAGGTGGAGGAGAGGAGGATGACAGCCAAGCTGTCCTCCATGACAGACAATGACTCCCACCCCCTCCAACACACACTCACTGCACTGAGGAGCTCCATCAGTGACAGGATGCTTCATCCAAAGTGTGTGAAGGAGCAGTATCGCAGGTCATTCCTTCCTGCAGCCATCAGACTACACAACAACAACTGCTGAAAGTATTTTTTGATAATTTATCTGTAAATTACCTGTGCAATAATCTGGGCAACAACTGGTGCAATAATCTGTGCATTTATCTGTAAATTATCTGTACAATAATCTGGGCAATAACTGGTGCAATAATCTCTGCAATTCACCTGTACATAACAGTCCGCAAATACAATTCATAATTTAATAATGCTTATTTTTATAAAATGCTTATTTTTATTACACTCTTTTGTATATACACTTGCTGTTTTTTACCTAATTCTATCTTTTACTGGTGCTGCTGTAAATTGGAATTTCCCCTTGCGGGACAAATAAAGGTATATTGAATTGAATTGAATTCCCTGCAACACAAAGCTGGTGTTTAAACAACCGCACTGCTTTGTGGTGAAAAGAAAAGTCATTCCAAGTGTGTGGGATAGCTCTTTTCTTGAAATTTGTGGCTATTTCTGGAAACCACAACTCACTATGGGCAGCTTTCTTTAATTTTCATCAGTCATAGGATTAAATGTCTATGGGTTCATTGCCCTGGTCATGAAATCGTTTGAGAAACTGGTGTTGACTCACCTAAAAGACATCACAGGCCCGCTGATGTAACCCCTGCAGTTTTCCTACCAGGCAGGTTGATGGAAGGCATAGTTGGCATGGAGTGAACTACATCCTGCAACACCTCAACCACCCAGGCACATATGCAAGGATCCTGCTTGTGGACTTGAGCTCTGCCTTCAACATGGTCATCCCAGAAATCCTCTACCCAAAATTCACCCAGCTCACAGCACCAGCCTCCACCTGTCAGTGGATAACAAACTTCCTAACAGACAGGAAGCAGCAGGTGAGGCTGGGGAAAATCACATCCAGCACCTGGACTATCAGCAATGGAGCCCCCCAGGGAAGTGTGCTCTCCCCCCTGCTCTTCTACTTCTACACCAATGACTGTACCTCTGGAAACTCCTTCTGTTAAATTCCTGAAGTTTGCAGATGATATAACTGTCATCGGCCTCATCCGAGACGGTGACCAGTCTGCATACAGATGGGAGGTTGAACAGCTGGTTCTCTGGAACAGTCAGAAGAACCTGGAGCTAAACACATTCAAATTGAGGAGATGACAGTGGACTTCAAGAGAAGCCCCTCAACACTAGCCCAATCACCATCCTCAACAACACAATTTACACTCTGGAAACCTTCAGGTTTCTGGAATCCACTATAGAACCTCAGGTGCACTTCAAACATAGCCTCAATCATCAAGAAGGCACAACAGAGGATGGACTTCCTGCGTCAGCTCAGTAAGTTCAACCTGCCTCAACAGCTGCTGATCCAGTTCTAAACAGGAATCATCAGGTCCAGGAAACAGGTAGGAAGCATCACTGCAGACCATCCTGGACACAAATTCTCAACTTTGGAAGCTGCTATAGATCACTGAACACCAAAAAAACACAGACACAAAAACAATTTCTTCCCACAAGCCATCACCCTGGTGAACAGTTAGCTGGTTAGACAGTGTCACTAACCCTTTGATAACCAAACATCAACGTACTAGCCATTATTATATATAATTATTCTTTGTATATGTTGTCTTGTCTTTTTGGTCCTTGTTGAGCTGTATGTGTTTTCTCTTATGCAAGAACATTTAGTGCTGTGTTTAAACCAGTCAAATTCCTTGCATGTGCACACATACTGATAAACTGGATTTTGAACTGGCATCGATTCAAATCTGCATTATGACACACACACACAAACACACATACACACACACACTCACACACAAGTAAAGACCAGATCTAATTCAGTTAAAGATGACAAGGACAGGGAGAACAGTGGAATTACACTCTGCCCAGTCAATGCCTCAGTCAGCTTTCATTATGGATGAGTACAGAGGCACATTACAGTGAAGGTTAGTCGGTTTCTATTTTACATTTGTATGATCAAAATGACAATCACAGAGAGTAGTGTAAGAAAACATTTTAGAAATCCTTTTTATCTAATTAAAATTGCCTGACATTGGCAATGACTGCTGTAACTGGGAGTATTACAGACAAAACCGAACCCATCTGGCCACTACCTTCATCTCGATCCAATTGAGCTTCAAATTCAATCTGTGACATGATGACATAGGTCAGACCAATAAAATGGGAATCATTATGGAAAGACATCATGATTTATTGCGTATCTCTAATAAATTGCCTGATATGTCAAGGTGTGAGAGTGAATAAGAGTGAAAGTCAAAGAAAAAGACTTTTACAGTTGAAAAAACACATGGAAGCAGGCATATTTGTGTAAACAAAATTTAAAGGAAGCACAAAAATAAAGCTATTCCACAAAAAAGGACAAAGGCATTAAGCACCCATCATCAGCAGCAGGTGGAGGTGTCAGGAAAACACAGGCCAGGCGTGCCAGCTTATTATGTGTATGCAATCATAATGCTATTGACGTCACAGATAATAAACTCAAACACAGAACTAATATTATCTTATGTGTTGCAAATCCATACTAATTATCAAGTCCCAAGACCCAAACCAGGACTTACGGGTTCAGATCCATGTTTTATATGGTCAGTCAGGTCCAGGTCCTGTCCCTTTCTATTACTGTGGGACCGGAGTGGATACAAGATGACCCGGCAGTGGCGTAACCAGGATTTTTCAACAGGGTGGACTTTTGCGAAGTAGTGTGGGCCACTACTTTTTACATTTTTTTTAATTAAATTTTTTTTTTTTTACCGATATAGGCAGTAGGCTTGCAGCAATTGTCCCAAAATTAAATAACACATGATTTCATCACAGATCAGACGATTAATGGCAAACAATAATGGGCTACACAGATAAATAGATTATACTTTATTCATCCCCGGGGGGAATTTAAGGCACGACAAACATGCATTCATGTGATTTTAACATCGAACATAAAGACTTGTCAAAAGTCAAAGACCATGGAGAAGAGAACCATATAGAGTAGCCTGGGCTAAATATGATCAAAATCACGAACACCAGACTAACGTTGTAGGCGATCATGAGCACTTTGTAAACATGTAACAACAGCAAAAAACAAACAAACAAACAAACAAAAAAATGGTCAGACAGCCTGAACCAAAAAAGGCTACTGAGTTCAACAAACATTTCAGGGATGTTCAATTCGGTGCGTCTGTGGCTGACTGTGAGTGGAGTGCGTGAGAGCGTGCGTGTGTGTGTGTGTGTGTGTGTGTGTGTGTGTGTGTGAGAGAGAGAGAGAGTGAGAGAGAGAGAGAGAGAGAGAGAGAGAGAGAGAGAGAGAGAAGTTCCCATGGAGGATCGCAGGTTCATGTGAATTCTCCCGGTGGTGAGAAAGATGCGCTCTGCCGTGCATGAGGTTGTGGCGAGCGTTATCATGACTCTCAACAGCTTGTTGACACCCGGGAAAATGTCCAGCAGACAGCTGTCGATCACCTCTACCAGGGACGCAAAGACACAACTTTCCTGTCAATTTAATGCCGGGCACTTCTGATAGGGTGGGCCAGCTGTAAATCATAGTGACACTGGCGCACATTGGCCCTCATGTGACTATGCCATTGTGACCCAGCTGTCCAGCTGTGATGTCAGAACAGATCATGATGGAAGTGCTGTGTGTGTGTGTGTGTGTGTGTGTGTGTGTGTGTGTGTGTGTGTGTGTGAGTATGTGTCCACTAAATTAGTCACATTTGTCATTGTCACCTTGACGACTGGATTAGCCATGCTGTTTCAATCAGTAGGAGAGGAATAACAGAAAACCTGGATGTAACTTCCTTGGAAGGAAGAGCTATTATATCATGTCCAGGCACAGGGGAGAAGGCTATTATTGTTACATTAGGTAAGACATGAAGTTTTGTTTTGACAGCTTATAAATTAACATTAACTTGTTAATAGCAATCAGCTGCGAAGTCTGTGCCAATCGGGTCTATGTATTTCAGCTGGGCTCAGGTCCAACTTTTCTCGGCTCTGCATCATTCGGGTCCCAGCTTTCAAATAATAGATGGGGTCCGTTTGGGTTCAGTTCCGGCATTTCTTATTTCTGCTTGAGTTCAGGTCCGAGCTTTCAAATAACAGTCCGGTTCAATTCTGGGTAGCACATTTTTGGAGTCAGGCATGAATATTTGGACCTATGAAGACCTCTAAAACACATCAATCATCAGCAGATACAAACCTCCTCTGAACAGTGGTCTTAAACTTTCTAAAGAACTAATTGTTTTATGATGTTAAGACCTTTGGATGTTGGCGTATATGTGAAATTGGTATACTAACGTTGTTCTACCTTACAAGCAGTGTAGGCCTGTGATTATCCACAGCCTAACTGACGCATCTGAGTATCCAGCTGGCACATGTGGTTGCTATTAATTGCTGTTTCCTGACACCTCTGCCTACTCCTGATTATGGTTTTAAGTCAAACAATAAGCTTAACAATGCAAATATGCCTCTGACCTTTTTTTGTTTTGTTTTGTTTTTTTACCTTATATCTTTTCAATATCCATGGATTTCCTGGTACCACGCTGGCATAGTCAAGGTCCTAATTATGGTTTCACCTTTCGTAATTAGGAAAATCTAATAATTCCTCTGGAGTACTAGCTTGTTGTTGAGTGAGTGAATTGCGGATAAGTGACAGTTTCATGGGGCAACTCACTCACATGCAACTGATGTATAAAGATCTTGATATCTTAAAAAAATGTGTGCATGTGAATGTGTTTAAATAAAGGCTGACTGAGTGTGTTGCCTTCTTTTCCTGCTGCATGATGGTGTGGACTATGGGCACAAAGGGTAGAGGACAAGCTAAGAGGCTGTTTGATGGTAGGTTTCAAGGCTTAAGGTCTAGTCAGAACAGAATTTAAGCAAAATCATGTGATACAGTAAAATCATGTAATGTTAATGGAACTATACCATTTTGAGTTTTTCCATTATTGCACCGTGCACCTTTTGGGCCACAGTGTACCACAGTACTTAGTATGTGATATACAAAACAACACTATGAACTCTTAGATACACTACAGAACCACTTAACCGACCTGCAGTCCTATTTGATAGGCAGCTAGGAGCTAGCTTGCTAACCAACAGTTAACAAACTAGCTAGCACAAACAACTATTGTAACTGACTAAAGCTCACATGTACTGGCTGGCTGTTGTATTAGTAGTTAGTTGTTAGCTACAGTTGTTCACCAATAAGCACTGTGAATAGTAAAACCAGTATGTCACCACGCTTCCTTTCTTTCTGCTGTGAGCTGGCCTTCACAGTTGGCAACAGTCAGACAAACTATCACATAACAGAGCAGACACATGGTACATTGGCATGAGGGATTCAAAATCAGGAAGGTTTCATGTAGTGAAAATGCAAACATGCAACAGGAAGGACTGGATCACTGACATGCAGCAGATGAGCTGAAAAGTGAAAACTCTATACACTGGTAGGATATGATGTGGCCTGTGTTGGAAAATATCACAGAGCAAAATCTTTTAGAGGAACACTTTCAAATATCCAGCTCTCCTGTGTGTATACGTGTAGGAGTGTTTTTGTGTGTATGTGTGTGTAAAATGGGGGCGTTCACTTACGGAGAACAAGAACTCCATGGCGAAGCGACTGGGCACGGTTGGGCTCCACGGTGACATTCAAAATGGTGGGATTTCCCCCAATGATGCAGACACGGTTCTCTTGCTCTGCCTCGCGGAACATTCGCAGCAGCTGATTGGCTATAATCCCATTCAGTGCAGATATGGCCAGCATGGGTATCACAAAGGACAGAAATGCATTTACCTGTTCAGGGAAGAAACATGGAAGGCTGTAAACACTTGCTAGATTGTATAGCTCACACACTGGTAAAACAATGACTTTTCAACAATGACCTCCTATTCCAGTACAGTAGGTCCCAACCAGAGGGATTGGACCCCACCAGTGGCTTACAAATTAACTCTGATGTGTCACAAGATGAATAACGTCCTGAAGTGGGCAAGACACTGACCCTCAAATTGCTCTCAATTTGCACCTTCCATGGTAACTCACTTCCATGTGTGAATGGGTGAATGAGAGCCAAATTGAAAGTGCTTATATAAATGCAGACATTTATCATTTAGTGTTCTTCTTAACGCTACAAAAAATAAGTTTAAGAAGTGCAAATGGCTCTTCAGATGTTCATACACCATATGGCCAAAAGTCAATGGACATCCATACCAATTACTGAGTTCATGTTTTTCAGCCTCACGTAACAAGTTCAGAAAATCCAGCTCATAGCCAGAACATTTACATAGATAGACATTTGGACTTTAGGCAAGGCAAGGCAAATTTATTTGTATAGCACAATTCATACACCAGGCAATTCAAAGTGCTTTACAGAAGCATAAAAATACATTAAAATCATACATTTCAAAGAATGAGGGAAAGAAAGGAATAAATTAGAGGAGAATAGAAAAAATAAAAATAAAATAAAATACATTGAAAGGAAATTTTCATTAAATGAGCTGACAGTTGGTGCAGACCTCAGGTGTGCAGAGAGAATGTTCCACAGGTGAGGAGCATAATAACTGAAAGCTGCTTCACTTTGTTTGGTTCTCATTCTGGGAACACACAATAGACCTGTCCCTGATGACCTAAGAGGTCTGGATACCTCATATGGAGTTAAAAAATCTAGAATATATTTTGGTCCTAGACCATTTAATGCTTTGTAGACCAACAGTAAGATTTTAAAGTCTATTCTTTGACTCACAGGAAGCCAATGTAGTGATTGGAGGACTGGTGTGATATGGTCCATTTTTCTGGTGTTTGTAAGGACTCGTACAGCAGCATTTTGAATCAGCTGTAGTTGCCTAATTGTTTTTTTTTTTTTTGTTTAGGCCAGTAAAGACTCCATTGCAATAGTCCAGTGTTTCTCTGCCTGCATGTTTTAGATGTTTCCTGCTTCAACACACCTGATTCAAATGAGTGGCTCTGCCACTGCAGAGCTTGATGACGAGCCGATCATTTGAATCAGGTGTGGTGGAGGAGGGAAACATCTAAAACAGGACCGGAATTGAGAAACACTGCAATAGTCCAACCTACTGAAAATGAATGCATGAACAAGTTTTTCCATGTCTTCTTTGGACAGACATCCCTTGATTCTGGTTATATTTTTCAGGTGGTAGTAGGCTGTTTTGGTAATGAGCTTTACAGTAAATGATTGATAAAATTCAGGTCAGAATCAATGATTACACCAAGATTTCTGGCTTTATCTGTTGTTGTCAGTGACATGGAGTTAAGGTGAGCACTGATCTTTGACCTTTCATTTTTGGGGCCAAATACAATCACTTCTGTCTTATCTGCATTAAGCTGAAGAAAATTCTGGCACATCCACTCATTGATTTGATGAATACACTCACTCAGTGAAAGTAAGGGACTGTAATCATGTGATGACACAGAAATATAAAGTTGTGTATCATCTCCTTAAGTATGATAAGAAATATTATGATGCTCCATAATCTGAGCTAGGGGCAACATGTAGATATTGAAAAGAAGTGGTCCGAGAATGGACCCTTGTGGCACCCCACACATCATCTTCTTTCATTCAGACACATGCTCACCAAATGACACAAAGTAGTCTCTATCTTGTAAATAGGATTTGAACCAGTGTAGTACAGTCCCAGTAAGTCCCACCCACTTTTCCAGTCCGTCAAGAAGTATGTCATGATCAACCGTATGAAAGGCAGCACTGAGATCTAATAATACTAAGACTGAGGTTTTGGAAACATCATTATTCAGATGTATATCATTTAAAACTTTGATAAGTACAGTCTCAGTGCTGTGGTGTGGACGAAATCCAGACTGAAATGCATTAAAAAGATTGTTCTGCATCATGACAGCATGTGTTTGTTGTAAAACAACCCTTTCAATAATTTTTCCTAGAAAGGGAAGATTTGATATTGGCCTGTAGTTACTTATTACTGAAGCATCCAGATTAGTCTTCAGGAGAGGTTTTATTACTGCAGTTTTCAAGGCCTGGGGAAAGTGACCAGACTGTAGAGAATTATTTATTATCTGCAACACATCTGGAGCTATGCAATTAAAAACATTTTTAAAAAAGTTTGTTAGCAGAGTATCAAGGCAGCATGTTGTGGATTTTAACTGTGATACAGTTTCTGTCAGCCTTGTATGATCTAGAAGGTTAAAATGTGCTAGATTAACTAGAGAACAAGAAGGCACAGATGGATTTATCATTTTGCCTGAGCTGGAGCTGCACACTGTTTGTCTTATCCTTGAAATTTTATTTGTAAAAAAAAGGCTGCAGAATCATTGCATGATTTGTTGAATAGCAGCTCAGGAGGGACTGATGCTGTGGGGTTTGTCAGTCTGTCCACAACAGAAAACAAAGTGCGGGCATTATTACAGTTTCTGTTGATAATCTCTGAGAAAAATGCTTGCCTTGCCTTCTTTAGTTCATGGTTATAGGTGTGGAGACTGTTTTTGTAAATCTCATAATGAACCTGGAGTTTGGTTTTTCGCCACCTGTGCTCTGCCTGTCTGCAGACTCTTTTCTGGACTTTGACCAGTGTGGTATTTCTCCAAGGTGCCTTTTTCCTTCCTGACAAAACTTTGGTCTTAATTGGGGCAATGGAGTCAATAATAGTCATAACTTTGGAACTGAAATTATTTACAAGGTCATCAGTTGACGCTGAGGGCAGTGTTGGTGATGGTATAAAAGACTGAGTGAATACTGCACAGGTGTTATCATTAATATAATGCTTTTTTTTTTTTTAACTTTATTTATAGATTTTTTCCAGAGCATAACAACAATAACACAGTCCATCCACCCACTCCCCACAAGGCCAAAGAAGAAAGTGTATATAAAAATAACTCAATTGACATACATTATTATGTATATTAAAAAAAAAAAAAAAAAAAGAAAGGAAAAGAAAAGAAAGAAAACTTCCTACATGTGTACACATTGTAAATAAATGGACACACTCATACTCATACAAGGTCCCGAGCACACATATTGTATATTCACATACAGGTACAGAACAATTATCACATACACTACTGTATAAAGGGCATGATGGCAACATTCTGATCTATTACACAGAACTTGCTGGTCATCCTATCTGCACAAAGGGTAGCACACTAGAGTAATATCAAGTGAAGGATGTGCTTTCAATAAACTCTATGAAAGGAGTCCAGGTTTTAATAAATCTGTCTTTGCTACTGTTACGGCTATACCTCATTTTCTCCAGTGGGATCATAGAGAGAACCTCCTTAACCCAGTGTTTAAATGACGGAGGTCTGGCTGACTTCCACTGCATGAGAATCGATCTCCGTGCCATCAGTGTTAGAAATGCTATGGCGTTCATCTGTAAGGTGGTAAAATGATTTTCTGACGGTGTTGTCCCAAAGATGGCAATTATTGGGTCAGGATCTACATTGACACCTCGTATGTAAGATACTGCTTCAAAAACCTTTGTCCAGAAACTGTTCAGAGATTTGCACAACCAGAAAATATGACCCACAGTGGCTGGGTTGTGTCTGCATCTTGGACATTCAGGGCTGACGTTAGGGTATATTCTGGTTAGCTTCTCATTTGAATAGTGCAATCTTTTTACAACTTTAAATTGTATAAGACCATGCCGTATGCAGAGAGATGTGGTGTGTATTGACTTTAAGCTTTTTTGCCATATCTCATCAGATAATCTAATGCCTAAGTCGCTTTCCCATGTCAGCCGAGTATTTTCCCACAATGGTGGGTCAATATCTTGTAACAGTTGGTAAATCTTGGCTACCCTCCTTCTTCCATTTGGATCCAGCTCCAACATAGTGCTCAATACACATTTAGGCGGTAAATGAGGGAATGGGAAATGTTTTCTAGCAAAACTGTGTACCTGCAGGTATCTGAAGAAGTGATTTTTAGAAATATTACTGTCTTTCTGCAGTAGGTCAAAAGAAGCAAATGTGCCATCTACAAAGAGATCCTTGAAAAACACCAACCCATTGCGGTGCCACGTTTCAAAAGCAGTGTCAGCTTGAGATGGGGGAAACAGGTGATTTCGAACCAGGGGGAGGAGAGTGATTGGCTGATTGAGGTGGAAATGTTGGATTCGAGTTCCATTGTGGCCCACACTGGCCCCATCCTATTTTCATGCAGTGAAATCCAGTAATTTAATTTAGAAATATTTGCTGCCCAGTAATAAAATAGGAAGTTAGGCAGTCCCAGTCCACCCACGCTCCTGGGCATCTCTAACGAAATTCTTTTAATTCGGGGCGTGGAGTTGCCCCAAATAAAACTAGTAATATGACTATTCAATTGTTTGAACCATGCCTTAGTTAACAGAATTGGGATCATCTGAAACAGATATAAAAACCTTGGTAGCACTGCCATCCTGATTGTGTTAACTCGACCCGCTAGTGTAATAGGGAGAGCTGACCATTTGAGAAAGTCCTGTTTGGTGCATTCTAACAAAACTTTAAAGTTGCAGTCATATAAGTTTTTATATGACTGTGTAACGTTTATGCCTAAATATGTAAAAGACTGTTGTTCTAATTTGAATGGGAAGCCTATAGTCGATTGATTTATGGGGAAGAGCTTTTTGTTAGGTTGAGGCTGTAGCCTGATAGTTTTCCAAATTGTTGTAGTGTATGAATAAGTTTAGGGATTGATTCCACTGGATTTGATATATATAATAAAAGATCATCTGCATACAATGAAACTTTATACGTGTTATTTCTGGTAATACCTGCAATACTTGGTTGCATTCTCAAGGATGTAGCCAGTGGCTCGATGGCCAGGTCAAATAAAAATGGTGAGAGAGGCAGCACCCCTGACGTGTACCTCTATGTAGCCTAAAGTAATCAGATCTGATGAAATTTGTGTGCACTGAGGCCATTGGCGATTCATATAATATTCTAATCAACGAGGTAAAAGTAGGACCAAATCCAAATGTATCTAGTACTGTAAGTAGATAGTCCCACTCAACCCGGTCGAAGGCCCTCTCTGCATCAAGTGCGAGTACAACCTCCGCCTGCCGGGTTGAGTGGGTTGAATAGAGCACATTGAACAAACGCCTCATATTATACAATGATTGTCTCCCTGGTATAAACCCTGTTTGATCAGAATCAATAATTTTTGGTATCACTGTTTCTAAACGACGCCATAAAACTTTGGTGAGAATCTAGTAATCACAGCACAATAGGCTGATTGGACGATATGAGCCACAGTCTAATGTGTCCCTACCTTTCTTCAGCAAAACTGATATAGTAGCCTGTGTCATGGTAGACGGAAGTTTCCCATGTGGCACAATTTCCTGAAACAGTAAACGTAAAAAGGGTGCCAGTTTAGAAACAAATACTTTATAAAATTCTACAGGAAATCCATCTGGACCCGGTGTTTTACTATTTTGCATGGATTTTATTGCCTGTATTATTTCCTCGGTTGTTATATCGGTATCAAGCATGTCTCTGTCCTCTGTAATTTGTGGTAGATTCAGGCCGTCTAAAAAATGTTTAATGTCCGTCGCATTTGCAGATGCCTCTGACCTGTAAAGTTCAGTATAATATGCTTTAAAAAAGTCATTAAGGGTTTGTGGGTGTGAAAAGGTTGAGTCTAGTGAAACACGGATTTCAGGGATTGCACTTTGTGCCATTGTTTGTTTAAGTTGATGGCATAATAATTTCCCTGCTCTTTCACCATGTTCATAATATGTTTGTCTTGTTTTTAACATAATCTGTTCAGTCTGTCTTATAGAGAGGTTGTCAAATTCTGTTCGTAGTAGTAATTGTTCCTTAAAAAGATCCGGTGTCAAGTTATGGGCCAATTGATTGTCTATATTCAATATTTGTTGGTTCAGCTCCCCTAGTCGTTTATTGCATTCTCGTTTCCTATGGGTTGCATATGAGATAATTTGACCCCTGAGATATGCCTTAAGTGACTCCAATATGGTAGCATATGACATTCCTGGGGTACTATTTGTCTGGAGAAAAAGGTCTATTTGGTCAGAAACAAATTTTTCAAATGATGGTTGCTTTAATAGTAGCGGGTCAAGTTGCCATAAGTGCTGGGGGACTGAACTGTTTGGGAATAACATGTCCAATTGGACAGGACAATGATCAGAAATTGTGATACTATGGTACTTGCTATCAACTACAAAGGGCAATGTCCTATAATTAATGAGGAAAAAATCGATTCTTGTATATGAGAGGTGAACTGGTGAAAAAAAAGAAAACTGTCTAACGGCAGGGTTGGTGTGTCTCCAAGGATCATATAATTTATAAGATTGTATGAAAGACATAAGTAGTGCACCTGATTTGGACACATTCTTATTGTGTTTAGGATTTGATTTATCTAAAGCTGGCTGTAGAGTGCAATTTAAGTCTCCCCCCAATATCAGCAAATGTGAGTTGGGGTCTGGGAGTTTTGCTATGAGGCTAGAGAAAAACTGAGGGTTATTCCAGTTGGGGCCATAAAGATTGACAAGTGCCACCAGGTTACCATACAGCTTCCCTGTTACTATGATGAATCTACCCTTGTTATCTGCTGTAGTATTGAGTGGTGTGAAAGGCAGACCTCTCCTAATCAGTATCGCAGCCCTTCTGGATCTGTCACCATAATCTGAATGAAATATCTGCCCAATCCAATTTTTCTTCAAATTATCATGTTCATTATTTCGGAGGTGTGTCTCTTGAAGGTACATGATGTCTGAACCTAATGATTTCAGGCGTGCAAAAACCCTACTGCGCTTGACAGGATGTTGGATCCCTTTGATATTCCAACTAATGAATCTTGTTGAACCTAAGCCCTGGGAGTTAATCTTTATATGATGTGAGGATGTATAGCTGTGTGACCAGCTGGCCTAGCTCAAGTAAATGCACGTCCCCTTTAACGATCAGTGTGGAAAATATACATGTATGTGAATGTTTCTCATTAGACAAGAAAATGAAACAGAAAAAACAGATTAAAATAAGAATAAAATGGCCTTGAAACCCTAAGCTGACCTGCAAGAACACCCAGGTCGCTCTAGCCTCTCCTAAACCTAGGCTAAGTCCCCCCACAAGTATACTGGGTTAACACTGAACACTCCACTAAGAGCCCCAGAACAAAAAGGCAACAATTGTAGCACTCAGTAGTATTTCAAGTAAGCGAACCATACATGTAGGTCGATAAGGTTGGTAACTGTTAAGTTCCAATTAACGCCTCTCTATCTAACTCCAAAGTATTCCCCGTCATAGTCAGTCACTGAGAGAAGCGCTGTGTGTGGAGACATTCTTCGAAATGTAAGCTTGCGCTTCTTCGGGTGTAGAGAAGATCCGCTCCTGGTTGTTATGGGTGAGCCTGAAGCAAGCCGGGTAGAGGATGCCATACTTAACTCCTTCAAGCCCTCGGAGTTGTTGCCTCACTGCGTTGTAACCTGCTCGAGCTCTGGCCACCTGTGTAGTGCAGTCCGGGTATATGGAGATGATCATCCCATCCACCTTGATCTGCTGCTTCGTCCCGGCCAGTCCAAGGATGTTGGCACAGTCCTGGAAGTAGTGTAGGCAAGCCACAATGACACGCGGCTGGTCCTCCTGTCTTCGCACTGGCTGTCGTGAGCGATGGGACCTGTCCAGTATTGGAGCCTTCTCGAGGTCAAATGCTTTCTGCAAGAGCGCTGAAACCGCGGTGGTAGAGCAGCTCTGACTTTCTGGTATCCCAACAATCCTGATATTGTTCCTCCTTGATCTTTTGCAATGATTCCGCTTGTTTTTGGAGCTGTTTAACCTCACGCTGTAACACTGCGACATCATCCGTGCAGGAGGACGTGGCTAGCTCTTTAGCAACTGAGCTCCGGTAGGATTGCAGTTCGGTTTTTACCGTGTGTATGTCGCCGCGGAGACCCGTCATCTTCTCCAACACCTCTCTGATCTCCTGCTTGATTATATGGCCGATGTCTTCCCGTAGTGACGTGAGTAAATCCCGCCTGAAGGTCTCGGCCGCTAACACTGAAGTCATGTCGGCGGGCGTTGGGCTATCACTTCCCTCGGGGGATGGTCTTGGGGGACTGGGCCTCGATGCAGATGAAGTGGCGCCACAGGTCTTTTGCGTTTTGCCAGCCATGTCTTCTCACATAGATGCTTTTAGGAATGTTTAACTTGATGTAGATGAAATAAAAGAACAGATTTGTGCTATTTTAACGCTTTTAGAGAAAAGTGTTCTGGAGAGCTCCAGGACACATGTCTACTGTGAATACAGAACGCAATTGGGCGCTTCCAACTTTGCGGCAACAGTTTGGGGAAGACCCTTTGCTGTTCCAGCATGACCTCGCCCCATTGCACAAAGCGAGATCTGTGGTTAGAAGAGGTGTGGAAGAACACAACTGGCCTGCACAGGGTCCTGACTTCAAGCCAATTGAACACTGATTGTGAGCCAGGCCTTCTCATCAAACATCAGCACTTAACCTCACAAATGTGCTTTTTGTCAAATGGGTGCAAATTCCCACAGAAACAAATGGCCTTCCCAGAAGTTTTCCATTTGTCTATAATGGCCAGGTGCTATAACAGAAAGAAATGATACTTCCATTCTTCTTGTTGTTGTTAGCACTCCAGCTGCATTTAAAGTTTGATAATAAATGTCTTTGGCAGGCCACTGAACAGGGCATTACAATAATCTAATCGTGAAAAGATAAAGGCATGAGTCAGCTTTGTTGTGTCCTGAAATGACAGATAGGGTCTAACTCTTGAGATATTTCTGAGACGGATATAGGCTGTTTTTGTATAAAATTTTTCTTCTGTTCTGCAACATCCAACGTATTGAAATTCTCTATTTTAGCCCTTTGGCAGCATGCCTCATGTCGAGTTTTTGACATTCCAGCGTGTGTTATATATGTTTGGATTGCCCTTTCTGGTTTTGACTCTTGCCTGTCTCACCATCCTGTAAGCCTTTTGTTATTTTGTAATAAGTCATTTCCATCTCTGATTGGGTCCCACCTCTCGTTTCCCTGTACGCTGCATGCGCAATTGTGACAGATGTCCTGTGTTTCATTCTACTAATATAAAACTAAAAAAAGTTGCATGTCATCACTCTCATATTTTCTGTCTATCCAGCTTTTTAATGAAGTCAGTGGAAATGAATATTGTCATATCAAAACAAATATGTTTATATGCAAATATTCCAGATGATTACTTGAAAGCAACCAATTTATCATATCACGGAATATCCATTAGAAAGTGTTGAGCAAGACACCTAGTGGGGGTTGAGGGATGATGGTGTAAAAAGAGTGGTGGAGGAAAACCAGCGAGACAAGAGGCCTTGAGAGGTGAACTAGGAGACAGTACAATGAATCACAGACATACCAATGAGAGAAAATTGAGGCTGCAGGAAAACAAATTGAGCTGGCCACTTTTTTTTGTATTTCAGAACCTTTTTGCATCAAATATAATGCAGTCCTTTCATAAAATGGATTCAGCAGACATATGAATCAATAGATGGCAAATGGATGATCACTTCCCTGTCATTTTTATGCATTTCAAAAGTTCCATCGAGAAACAACTTGAAACTCGAAGAAATGACATTTTACGTCTGAATGCCAACTTCAAACAATCAAAGTTGGGATGAAAAGTTTTGCACAAATCATTTTCTTCACACCGTGCTGCATCACTGCTGATAGAACATAAAAGTGGGAGAAGAAAATGAGCAGTGAAGATTAATGAGAGAGAAGACTGGAGCGAGAGCACACAGGAGAAAAATCAGTTCAGAATCAGTTATGATGGCTGATTTACTAGAGCTGCTGTGTAACTGCGTGGAGCCTGTACGAGAGGCTGGTAAGGAGAGAAAACGTGCATAGGTATTTGCTTAATTAAAGCAAATGTAATTTTACATCAGGTCTTCCCTACAGCATTCCCCCTCCATCTACATACTGTCACACACACACACACACACACACACACACACACACACACACACACAGATGCAGTGCTGTTGTTTTTCTATGGGATAATCATGGATGAAAAATGTTAATGGTGATAATGAACAGGCTGGCTGACTTCTGAGGGTCTCCTGCCTCCTAGACATTGATGACTGATTAAAGCTGAAAGCGAGAGCAAAAGAAAAGCAGCAAGGCAAACCCCGGTTTGGGTTGAAAGAAAAAAAATATGAAAAGCAGCCAAAAAACTGCCACAGCTAATGTGAATAATTGAGACTGAAGTCCAAAGAAATGGAGATATTAGGCAATAGTGATTATAAGGGAAAGGGTGACGTACAATTACGTTTAAAGTGCCTTATTTTTGACATTTTGATGTACACAAAAGGAAAATCTATGTGCAATGCTGTAAAATCTTTCAGACGTACAAAATGTACAATTTTGTAGGCTTGCAAACACAATAGGACTTTGATGTTCCCTTCACTGACGGCTGCCAGGGCTTCAACTGTGTGCAATATATAACTCTTATCAAGTGCTAAGAACCCATTTTTCTAATTTACCGCCTTGTCACCAGAGATTTACGACTAACTGTCTCACTTATCTTTTAGGGGGAATGTGACTGAAAGTGGGTGGTGAGTCGATTTCCTGGCAGTTCATGCCCTGATAAGAACACCAATATATTTTGAATTAAGTGAAATGTTGTTTTTCTTTCTTTTGGAGCTTGAGTTTAAAAGGCAAAAACCCATCCTGCTATGTTTGTGGACACAGTTATTGAGTTGTATGAGCTGAGCATCACATGAGTGTGTAAGTGAAGATGCTGAGATTTGCTAAAGGTTTGTGCGGGGAAGCGTGTAGTCAAGGGATGTCTATATTTGTATCTGCTCTAGTCTTTTTGGTCACTAGTTTCTAGTTCATTTTCCCATCTAGTTTGGGTTTTCATATATAAGATAGCCCAAATGTTACATTTGTTTATGCTACATGATTACAGTGCTGAGAAAACACAAGCTATGTTAGTGGCTCTCCAAGGCACGGTGATACTTTGAGCTAAATGCTCACAATGACAATGTTGAGGGCAGATTTAGTAGGATTTTCCTTTCCTGAGACTCTGTATTGGCCCGACCCATGAGCCATGACAAAAACAGGAAAGGATGCAAAATTCCAAAAGATATGAGTTGTTTATTGCAACAAATAAGATAAATGGACAGATAAATTCAGGAGTGAAGTGCATTAGTCAGTAACATTAGTAGTGTTTATGTGAGTGTGTGGGTATAGTGTAGTGTAATAACAAAAGAAAAAGGTGCAGGCAAACTGGGACTTTTATATCCTGTGGAGCACTGGACCCAGGTGTGCTAGGGTTGGATATTGCGATCAGGTCCTCTGGTCAATATGGGTAGACACAAAAAGGATCCCTCTATATCATCACTTGTGTCCCTCTATAAGTGTGTGGGACAAGTGTGTGTATCTGCAATGACTTTGTCCTCTTAAACCTCCTGGGCAGTGGGTGGAAAGCCCCCAGCCAAAAACAATGTGCAGGGTGTGAGGGCTGCAGGTGGTTCACTGGACTGTATTCTGGCAACTGCAGTCGGGGGGCATGTGCATCTAATGTTGCTGAGGATGGATTAACTATCAACAACCGGTAAAGTTGCCCATGGACAATCTTTATAGGCCAAAAAGTGCATGTTATGCTGTTCTGAGTTGCATTCCATTAATGTTATAAGTTATATTTGAATCAAGATATTGTTCAGCACTCAGGGCACTTGTTGTGAGGTCCTCTTTTGGTCCTCTTAGTTTCTCATTGATGTCTTTCTGTTATCATGTGCTTACAATAAGCTGTCAAATTCAGGGTTTTACAGTTTATTACCCGTTAAAAAGTAGAAAATAGTGCATGAGGGTGGTGTGGCACTGTAATTGGGGATTGTTATCTAGCTGTCTTTGTTAGTAGATTACCAGATTTATGTGTTGGCCCTTTGCCCAGCAGTTCCATTTTAATGAGGGTGTTCATTTCCACCTCTTATTTAGGGAAGCAAGGAGTGAAGGGAATTGTTAATTTTTTTTTTTTTTTCCCTTGTGTCAGTCGCATAATACTTTGTCAGGTGTTGTAAGCTGTCCTAACAATGCCCTTAATGGAAAGAAGTTTCAATCTCTTCCTTGGAATGTAAGAGGTTTAAATAATCCAGCCAAAACAGCCAATGTATTTTTTCACTTGCAAGACCTACACTGCTTCTACAACAGACACATATTAAACACATAGATGCCCTGAAATTGAGATACAGTTGGATAGGGCAAACCTTTCAGTTGACTGTTTCAGTTAAAGCATGTGGCTTGCTCATACTAATTAAAAAGAATATTCCTTTTCAACATATGTCAACCAAGACTCACTCAAATGGTTTCTTTATAATTGTGACTATGCAGTATTTTGACTCAGTAATAGATCAGCAGCTAAGCTTTCCTTAATCCTCATCTGTATTTAAGGATTTTGTTAAACTCCAGTTACTCTTTGGAGTCTCAGGTTTAACTACACTTCACTTGAGATCGAGCCAATCACAGCTGATTTCGAAGTTGACTTGTGCTTCGAATAGCCATTTTATTTAACTTGGACTAGGGTCACCAAAAACCATGCATGTACTTTGTCTTTGATAGGCGTTTTAGGTGCATTTTTACTGGAGTGGTAAGGGGATTTATATACTTTTCAAAGCACAATGTAGCTGCATCAGTGACCATAGAAACATGTAGTGTAGTGTACAGAATTCTTTCTCTGCCCCACGTACTGTACTGTCTTCTGCCTTGGCACACTCCAGGATTCCACAACTTTACAGAGTGCTTGGGACAGATCAAGCTCATTATCCTGAGAAGCACATTCATATGGGATCGTTCTTCAGTTTAATACCAACATTTAACACCAATGCAGTGGCAGTGCATCCCTTCTCCTACTGACAAACAATGCTGGAATTGTTTTTTTTCTAGCCATGGTGCCAATTTTCCCCTCAGTAAAGTGGCTAAGCTGCCTACTATAATCATATCTTCAACATACAGTAATTGCGACACATTGGATATTGTAGAAATAAATACATTTCAACAGACATACAATGAAAGTGTCCCACAAGAAAAGAGTATAATTACTCCCACATGTTAAGATCCTGTTTTTCCCCCTCTAACCTTTTGATTTTCTCAGTATAATCTGCCTAAATTGTCACTAAAATGTTGATAAAAATGTTGACATTTTTATCTGAGTCAATCAATTATAAGCCCACAGTAATAGCAGTGAGGCGGGAAGAGTTATTTTGAGCTCTCCTGGTTTCAAAGTGATTGTAACTAACAATTCATCATACAATAATCTCAATGTCACTGACTGTATTATCCATTTTCAAAGAGCAATGTCATATTTAAAGTGCTGTCATGATACAGACACCATTCACTGGTTCAGTGACACTGGCAATAACTGTTGAAAAATAGGGAGCAGCTGAAGCTCCTAATGTGAAATTAGGAACAATTTTTTTGTTCCGTTAATATATTAAGGTTGAAATTGGGGTTGAGTTGAGAAATTAGGGTGGAAGACCCTAGAAGAAAGTATAAACTTTCCTTAACATTGTGACATGGCTTTGCTTGGAAATGGCTGGACCTTTATTAAAACAGATGATTGCGCCATATTTGACACCTGGTGTGTGAGAGAGGATGCTGCTGGAGAACAACTGTGAGTTGGAAAGTTGGAAGAAAGAAGAGGGGTTTTTAAAACAGTGGATTTCAAATGAGAATGAAAAGATGTGAAATTGGAATTCATTCCTAAAACACTGTGTAAAATGTACATAAAAACAAAATGCAATGATTTAGAAATTCTTTTCAATCCATATTCAATTGAATACAAATTGAGTAAAAAGAAGATGCATATGGATTATTACTACATGAGCTTGGGAACAGTTCATCGCTGCACAACATCCAGGAACACCGCCAAATGGTTTGGGCCCGTAGACAAGAAGAGGACCATCCTGATTGGTACCAACACAAAAGCCAGTTCAAAAGCCAGCATCTGTGATGGTATGGGGGTGCATTAGTGCACATGGCATGGGTAGCCTGCACATGTGTGAAGAGTAATTAATGGTGAGGGGTACATGCAGGTTTTGGAGCAGCATATAGTGGCATCGAGACAAATTCTGTTTCAGGGAAGTCGCTGCTTATTTCAGCAACACAGTGTAAAGCTTCTGCACGTTACAACAGCGAGGCTCCATGGTGAAAGAGTGCAGGTACTAAACTGACATGTCTGCAGTCCTGTCAGCCAATGAAAGTATGTGGTGTATTATGGAGGGCAAAAATCTGAAAACAATGGGGCCAGACTGCTGAGGATGTAGAGCAACCAAAAACGGGAAAGAATTTCACTTTCATAACTTCAACTATTAGTGTCTGTGAGGATCTCAGGACTCACCTGCTCCCGCCAGTGGCATTGCTCGGGTCTCTTGAAGAAATCCCTCGAAAAGGTTTGCAAATCATTGCATTCTGTTTTTGTGTGTATCCCTGGTTTTGTGTGTGTTTGTCTGGGCTGGTCCTCCACAATCATGGCTCATTTACACCTGATCCCATCCCAATCAGTCACCACAACTGCTTCTCCTCCTCACTAGTCTTCACCTGACTGTTGTTCTTACTAATACAATCCACCACCTGAAATCCTGCTGACTCAGCTCACCTGCCTGCCTGCTCCTTCCTGGATCTGCACAGATCATTTACCAGTGATCAATTTAACTTTTGAGACAATAAATTCTTTTATTGTTCAAACCACTTGAATCCAAGTCCAGCATTTACTCAGCCCTTAACAATATAAAAGTTTTTTCATCTGGTATGCCTATCAGCAAGACCAAAGACCCATTTTCTGATCTGACATATTGTTTGAGGAACTTCTGTCATCAATGCTAAAATAATGCTAATATCAATTTGGGGAATGTTCGTAGTCATGGTTAAAAGAAACCAATGTTGACTGTTGGTAAGAAACCAGCAACAGTGGCTATGAAACTATAGGAAGCAAAAATATGAATTTGTAATTACGTACATACATTGCATACCAGGCAGCAACTGAACTGGCTCTGGGTTACAGAATGGACAGTGTTGTCAATGGGATCACTTCGGGTGGACACTGTAAATAATTTGCTCTGTGAAGATGTTACAAACAGCTATGGGTGCAAACCACCATAAAACTCAACAGAAGAAGACAGCAGCAACTGTAATTGTCATCAATACACATTTCTTATTAACACATTTGATCCAGTGAACGTATTGTGAGAAATATCAAAAAACAACAGACCTTAAGCATCATCCCAAACTCAAGCAGAAGAAAAGACTTCTCTGAAAAGTGGCTTCAACGTGTGCCGAGGCTTGAAGCCAACAATGAGTGCACCGGAATGTGGTGCAAGACATGCTGTTTACATCCACATCTGACATCTAGACAAAACTTGTGTCTTTTATCCAGGCAAGAATACCAATCATCCATTACTCGATAAACACAAAAAGAGTAAGGCACAAGCTAACGCGAACAAACAAGCTAATCAAGGTGAAAGTCCAGTCACCCACTTGCTGAATGGCAAAACAAATTGAATGAAGAACAATGGCAAGCTCCGTGTAATGTTTTCCTAATTCCTAATGTTTTGATTTTTTGCTTTATTAAAGCAACTGGGAGTAAATGTTGGAGGTGCTTATTGATGTGAAGAATTATGCTTATTGATCCTGAACACCTCATCTGAGTAACTAAAGTTTTGTCCACTCCAGTTATACTGGTGTTGTGCTGGTGGCCTTGCTAATAATTCATAAAATTATCAAGAAATGTTATACTACATGCCTGCTGTTCCTTTATTCTTGTCATCTCCGTGTCCTTACTCTTCTGAGCATGTTATGATTTGGCTCCAGTGTTTTCTCTCCTAGGTCTAACAGTGTTTTTTCTTTCCTCCCTCTCTGTCAGCAGGCGGAGGCGCGAGAGAGAGAGGCGGGTCTGATCTCCTCAGGTGCGAGCTTCACCTGCACCTCATCGGCTAATCAACCAGCTTCTTAAGCCAGCACCAGTTTGACTCCCGTGTCAGACTATTCTCTATGCTTTCGCCATACTAGTCTTTCTCCTGTCGTGATCTCCTGTCTCTCTCTCTCTCTCTCTCTCTCTCTCGTGTCTCCAGTGCTCATGTTTGCTGTTTAGCTTCCTAGTGAGTTTGCTCCAGGACACTTTTAGATATCATTGCCTCCTGTGTGAGTTTTCGCCCTTGTGGTGTTTTTGTGTTTTTGCCTTGTTCGCTACTTTTCCCGCAGTGGTGTTTTTTGGTTTCTTTTTTCTTTGACAGAGTTTTCCCTGTGAAAGTGATTTTGTGTTCATCAATAAACATTTTTTGTTACGATTCTGCAACTGGGCCCAGGCTCTTCCTGTTCACATGTAACAGAACAGGTGTGAATAAAGTGTATGTGACATCCCCATATATGTGAAAGTCATGACAGTAACTCTCCCTGTGGAGAAACACACCATTCAGTCTTTGTCAGGTGTTCAAAAGCCTGTACAAAAAGAATTCAGGTGGAAGTTTTTGAAGACTGAAGCAAAGAAAAGCAAATGGATTGCTGCAATTCTGTGTGACATTTGCAATCCTGTTGGTAAATTTTGGATGAGTAATTTTGTTTTGTGTCAGGCATGTTATATTTTTAGGTAAGATCATACCTTAGACTGCTTTTTGCAGTGACTGTCTTTGTATGAAGCATGGTGACCACAATATCATTCCCTCCACCAATTAAACTTTCCCTAGCCTTCCTGTTTAAAGACCCCAGGATCATGAAACAATTCTGCTGGGCTGGAGGGATGACCAGACGACTGTTCAGTGCCAGCTCATGATGAACCTTATCCTGAATTTAGGACTGCTTTTAAGGGCCAATATCCCATAGTCCAGCATGCAGCCTGGGGTCCATCAAGGACTGTGACACGGGAAACAAAGAATAAAGAAACTGATCACATACTGCAAACGTAACGTTAAACATGTGTAAATATCTAAGAGAATTTTGTAGACGTTCATAATAAAGGTTATTCTGACACTGTTACACAGCTATGGAGCTTTGATGCAATATGATGAGTTTGTTGCAGGAACTGCATAAACTGAATTAACATGAACTGTCTTTACATATCCACTATCAAGAAAAGATCAAGAAAAGATACAGATAAGTTATTTGGACTCTTTTCAGAGAGAATGACACAAGGAGGGTTAATATATTTCTAAAAATTACCAGTGAATCAATCAATCATCACTGGGCAAACTGCAACTATCAATTCTGACAAACAAACAGTAGGAGGGAGATATGTGTGTGCGTCTGTTCCACCCCTCCCTCCTCTCTCATAAGGGAGATATAGGAAAATAACAGTTGGTGACTTGTATTCATTTTCATAATGTATCATAAAGAATGAGGAATGTCAAGTGTGTTTGGTACCCTCCAGTGGCTGACAAGGCCAAGATTTCAAATATGAGTGAATTGGACAGGTGTGTTCAACAGTATTAATTCATTACATCTTAACCAAGAAACAAATCAGATATCTGGTGATGGGAGGTATAAAGTCTTGCTGTTGGCATCAGACACTGTCCCCCTCACCAGACAGTATAATGATATAGGTCTAGAGACAATTATCTCTCTCTCTCTCTCCCTCCCTCCCTCCCTCCCCTGGTCTTCCTTTTCAGCTCTTCTTTCTCTGATCTCTTTTGTTTCTGTTCTATTCTTCTTCTCTTCTTTTCTTTCTTTTCTGCTTTCTTCTACTTCATCTACTCCACCACCTTCCTTGAATGTTAGCCAAGCCTAGTGTTGCCCTTTTGCAAACTTACCATCATCCCCGAGCTTGATAAAATGCACTGAATGCTGGTATCCAGCCAACCTTGAAAAAAATTTAGGAGTGTAAGAAACAATGCCATCGCATTTCTAGTGACAACCTTGTCAAATAGGGATGCTCCCTGAGAGCATGAGAGAGAGGTCAGGCTGAACCACCCATGGGACTGAGTGCATCTGAGAAAGCCCAAGAGCTCCGGGGGGGCAGGGGGGTGGGTAAAAGAGTACTAACGCTGCATCCTGACAAAAAAATGTCCACCTGGAACATCCATTAAAGCATATAATTGTCAATAAAGCAGGCCTACTAGTTTGCTAGTAGCAACTTTGCAGATACAAAGACATACACACTGTTAGTATGTGCTGCATTGCTATAAAGACTAGAGAATGAGTTGAGTACTGATTGATGCACACGGTAGGGCAGAGCATGCTGGGTAACAGCACTGTTTTGGTGAGATGTCACTCAATGATACAGCGCTAGACCACACGATTACCAGAGATGAGGGCAAAGAACCTCTAAATGTTCGTAACTATTTCTTGCCTCAGCCTTCATGCCCTGCTGAGTTTCCAATTACTGTTAAACTTTCTGTTGGGAACACATTCAGTCTTATTATTGTGGAGAAGGAAGACAAGGACGACAGAGAAACCTGTATACTTGTTTGTGTCTCCTTCTCCTTGTTTTCTCTGTTCAGTCTGACTGACAACTCACTTGGTTGTTAGCAGGCATATACGTGTATGTGCTATATGACAACAGGGACAAACACACGTTGTACCAAACACACATACACTGACAAAAACAGCACATGGCCAAAGCTCCATCTGTACCTTTGTATGGTGTGTTTGCAGCATTGTGCTTCACACATTCTTCAGATCTTGCCCCTGCTCAGCTTTCACTTTCTATCAGTTTGCCAACTCTCACAGGACACACTGTATGTTTGGTCTGTGTTAAAAGACTGGCTTTCATGCCAGTGAGCTGTCTGCGTGAATAGGCAGCGTTAATATTTATCTATCAGCTAGAGTTTGTCTTGAAAGGTCTGTAAATACGTTCTGAGGTCAACAGTTTGCCTTTTCCAGTAGTGTATTTAAGCTACTGAACTTATATACCAAACAACAATAGATGTCTAGTCCGTAAAATGTAAATAGAGTTATTTCAGGACAAAGAAAATTTAAAAAAATGTCCACTTCTTAACAATAGGGGCATAGTGTCAGTGGTGTAGTCTAGTTTTTTGTAGTGGGTATACTGTCTATACTCATACGTACCCGTCCCAGAACAACATGTCTTAGAACAACAACCATCTTGGAGCAACACCTCATAAGCAACACTATGACCTTGTGTCTGATGCTGCTTCCTAACATGTTGATAACATAACCAGTCTTTCAGAATGCTCTCAAGATGTATACTGTAGGCTGTGCATTAGTGAATGTGATTCAGATTCAGATGTTTTTTTTTATTCATGTACTAAAAAAACATCAACCTGAATCACATTCACTCATGCATAGCCTACAGTATACATCTTGAGACTGGTTATGTTATCAACATGTTGGGAAGCAGCATCAGACACAAGGACACACTGGGAGGTGGTGGAGAGATGCACACCAAAGATGTTAGAGGTCATTCTGAACAACTCAGATCATCCACTTCATAACACCATGATCAACCAAAAAAAACAGCAGTGGTGGACGGCTCCTCTCTGTTCACTGCAGGACGGAGAGATACAAAAGATCCTTCATACCTACAGCCATCAGGCTTTCGAATTTTCCTGCAAATGGTAGATGAGCTGACAGACAAATAAAGTCCCTTTGGAGTTTAATGAAGTCATTCTTATTCATACATTTATTGTATGCAACACAATACTTTTAACAGTCAGTGAATGAACAATAATGACAATTTAGGCTTATCAGTCGTAGTCACAATGAACATATCATTTTAAATAAATTAGTATTATTATTATTATTATTAACAACAAGAAAACACCTCAAATTGGCTTCAAACAAGACAAAACCAATTAATTAACAAATAAACTTCACCTCAATAAATGGAGGTTCAAAAGGCAAAAAGGATCCAAACTGGATTCACTGTGTTAGTCCACAAGCCCTGGAAAAAAAAGGATGGAACACTTAGAGACAGCCAAGCTCCTGTTTCACCTGGTTTGCAGGCAGTGTTGGGGGTGAGGAGTGATTGTGATGGGGTGAGGAGTATAGGGGTGGGGTGGCTAAGTCACTGCAGGGGGAGGTTGGATAGCCTACAAAACATTCCAAATATGTTTGTAGTCAGGCATCTCAGGTGTGGATTGCCTCCTTGCTTGTGTGGCAGAGCGATGGCTTTTCAGCCATGTTGTGACATACTTTCTTGGCTCAAAAGGTGATACAGGTGGCCCATTGCTGCTGATCATCATCAAATTACTTACAATTGACAACAACAGTGTAGATCTCTTATCTGTGCAAATATTGTTCATGAGACTGAAGCCCCTTTCACATTCAGCAGTGCTGCAAGTGATGGTCTGCATGCATTGTATGAGTGGTGTTAGGCTTTCAGGGTCACTGTGTCGGTGCTCCTGGAAATCTCTCATACCATTGACTGCTTGCTCTTCACAAAGGTTGAACTGCCTGCACAGCCGTTTGACTTGTGCCTCACCATGCCGTATGCCAGGTGCTGATGGTCAGTTGCCTGTATCCAGAATGCTGAGATCATGAAGCATTTCATCCTCAAATGAGAGGCGCTTTTCCAAGTTGTTGATCAGACTCTGTAAGAACTGCTTTGCATTGATTGGTGTGAGCTTTGCCTTTGACTTCAGGGGGACAGATCCAAAATGTCCCAAAGCTTGTGCTCTTAGTGCTTCCTCTGTTTTCTCCCCTGGGGTGTCTTTGAATGATGCCAGCACTCTGATGGTGCGCTTCAGAAGCTGCTCTGCTCTCAAGAGTGTGACCGAATGGGCCTGGAGTTGCTGAGACAGGTTAGCAAGTTCAAACAGTGCATCAAACATGAGTCAAAGGTCACACAAGAATTCCTTGCTTCGCATCCAACGTACCAGGCCTCCATAAGTTTGTCTCTCTTTGCTGTTTCTTGTTTGGTTACCTGCAGCATTTGTGCCTCATATGACCTCCACACAGCCTTTACAGGACAGAAGCTGCTGGCCACCCATCGTGTACTACTCAATTTTCAGGACTTGTGAGCCCACTTCTTGTGCTGCTTTCAGAAGTTCCCGTGAAATTTTATTGGACTGACTGTAGAGACTGTGGATCTTCTCAATAAACACTTTGAAGTGGTTGACTGCCTGAACCTCATCCACAGCATAAGATACAGCCAGTTCCAAGCGGTGGTTCATGCAGTGCCATGCGAACAGGTTAGGGTACCTTGCAGTCAGCTTCATTGCCACACCGGAATTCTTCCCTAACATAACACTGGCTCCATCGGAAACAAATGAGACCCAGTTCTTTTGAAGTCACTCGTCACTGAAGCCTGCAGTGTCCAAACAGTTCAGTAGAGCCTTTTCTATATCCTCTGCCCTTTGGCTCTCCAGCTCAACCAGCTCCAGGAACACAAATTCAGGAGTAGCTCCATCTATTGAGGCTTTCAAGTTGATAATCATGGCAGATTTGTGGCTAATAGATGTAGCCTCGTCAATGTTTTTCCCCTGAAGCTCAATAAGAGTGTCATGATCAGAGAAAGGTCGATTCATCTTAGCAAGATGGTATGCTGTTCTGAAAACAGCATCTGTCTCAGTTAACACAGTCTCTGACACAGCTCTCCCCAAATTTCCCACTAAATCCTGCCCATCCTTTTCAGTGAGCTCCTGGGATATTTTGTGTGCCTTGGACATCTCATGTCGTTGAATCTTGTTCCTCAAAGAAGTTACTGATGTTGATCTGCTTGGGTTTGAGGACTGGATCGTAAAGAATACCCACTCCTCAGATACAGACACTCTTTGCTCTGTGAGGATGCCAGTTGAGGTACAAACAGCATAACCTGGAAGTAAACAAAACCATGACAAATTAGAATCATCAAAAAAATGTTGTATGTACATTAACAACAACATCTGCAGAAGCAGGCAAAAAAATATTCAAAAGTATTTAATGAACTCTTAACAATATTCACATCATGGCTAAAGCATGCATGAAATATAGACAAAGGGAGGAAAATATTCTATTCTTGCAATAGGTAACTGACATCTGACAACTACTCATAACTAGCATTACCATATAGTTATTTAATGGTCCAAATATTAAGTAATGCACTTCAAACATGGCCATGAATTAACTTGTATTTATATAGTCATTGACATTATGAAAATCAGTTGTTAAGATTCTCTTTGCATGTGCTGACATTTACCTAACTTTCTGTCTCTTCACTCTTCACTTTCTGTCCCTTCACCGAGGGACGCTGCAACATATTTAAATATACCAACAGTCCCCTGCTATGCTAATTTCACTTACCGGTTGGCATTGTGGTATCTAGAGAAGCTTCAGCTTCATCCTCACCCGGCTGTTTTGTTTGTTCTCCAGCCTCTTCTGCTGAAGCTGCAGTGTCACTGGAAGCAGCTGGGGGTTCAGTGGCGTGCTTCGGAAAACACTGAAAAAGTGTTGTCTGCCATTGTTTTTGTTTCATCTCTTTAATAATGTAATGTGATTCACTCGCTGATCTTCTCCTTTGTGCAATACTGCCTAGAATGCCCGCAAAAGAATTGTGTTGCTGTTGTCGTCACGGGTGACGGAAGCCTCAGAGGTCCAAAAGTCGTGTGTTACGCATGCTCGCACATCAAGGGGATATATGGAAAAAAAACACCACTGCATAGTGTGGATACAAATACAAAATAAATACAGCCATACACCGATGTGTATTGCACACTGGGATAAGAAAGAGTGAGGCGAGGAATATTCAGTTGGTTGCAATCTGCAACCTCACCACTAGATGCCACTAAATTCTACACACTGGACCTTTAAAATCCTCTGTCAGAGCATAAACTGCTCCACAATTTTTTGAGTTTGCAAACTAATCATTAAGTTCATTAGCTTGGGGAGCTTTTTTCCTCAATGCTTGTGCTCCCTGTCCTCTGCCTCTTGATCTTCTCCTGTTGGCAGAACCTCTCTGGGGAGGTGGGTGATGGGCTCCTCTCTCCTGATGAATCACAGTTCTGTTGCTCCACTCTGCAGGCGCTTGCTGACTGGGGGAGAAGTATCCAGCTCTCAGTCCCGGTCCAAATATACATCAGATTGCCTATTATGTGACAATAAAAATTATTCACTAAACTTTTTCATGTTTTCTGTAATCTACTTTTTTTTTGTCAGGAGTAACCCCTGAAGAGACACAAACACCTCCCTTCCCTGAACAGGTCAGCAGACTTACTGAGAAAACACATGGGGAAAAGCAGTCTACAAAATGTGTATTCATAATTCACACCAAACCTTACTTATATAAAAATATACAGTAATAGATTAGTTACATAATAAAATAGACACTTACTTGTCTAGAGTAATATCTTCATATGTCAATAGAGGACATTTCACTGTCCTCTTCAAATATTTCTTCCCCAGACTTGTCGCGTTCTCACGCCGAGTACATTCTTCAATAGCTTCTTGCACCATGTGTTTTGTTTCTGCTGTCCGTGTTGCCATTATATTGTGTGAAGAAATGCAGAACTCTCAAAAACTGACTTCTGTTGCATAATGCATGAATAGAATGGCACGCCATCCCCATATGGGCTGCTTTACACACGTCTTCCTTGCTGGAATTAGAAAGTTACCCAACGAACTGGAATATCCTTGTGTTCAAAATTTCATTGGCTACACAAAGTGCCAGTCAATGGTTGGGATTGGCTGGATCTCTACACAATGCAAGTGAGATTGGCACTTTGGTAAGCTGTAGACACAGAATGGAGTCAAGTGAGGTGTCAATCTAAAGGTCAGAGTGCAGTGGCCATTTTGGATTCAAGTGCAAAAGAGAAAACAGAGAAGATTTTGCACATCAACAGGATGATTTGAACAATGCACCAGAATATTTATTTATATAATAATGTGTTTTGGACTAAATATTTTACCTTTGCGATTGTTAAGGGGTTAACTGTCGAGTCTTACAAATGGAATATGTTACCTAAAAGAGAATGAATAAGCAGTGAGGTATCACAAGAAAAACACATAATGCATCGCAATCCTCATATTTTACATTGTTAAAGTCAATTTGAAGCTATATTCCAGTTTCCTTAATTGATCATGTTACACTGCAGTAAAAGATTTTAGCCACATCACAAACCCCTAACTGCAAACCATGGCGCTCCTCTCCTAAGCCACAGCCAGTTTGAGGCCATTTCAGTTGCCTTGGTGACAGACTTCATGGCCACTGTGATGCCCTGTAAATTGCAGGCCATGCAGACAGACTGGTCTGCTGGGCTCACACCTCACTTGCCACCCACTGCTGCAGTGTTCGAGCGCTTGGCATACTTTGCCCTATTCCTCGTGTTGATGTCCTCAAGGCAAACATCTCAAGGGATGGAGAGTTCTAGGAGGATGACTTGCTTGAAGGCTACCAGCAGTACTATCATGTCTGGCCTCACTGTTGTTGTTGCAACATTTTCTGGGAGCTGGTGACTCCACCTTCCCACAGCAGATGAAGAGAAGTTGGAGCAGAAGTCGAAGTCTACAAAAGAGCTCCTCTCTCCTCTTCAATCACCACCATGAACCGCCACCTTAAGCTCTTCAGCTCTCGTTAAAGCTGGTGGGCCCTGTTCCCTGTGTTGTTCTTGGTGTAGGTTTTCTTTGCTACTTTCTTCTCCTCTAGCCCAAACTGGACTTATGTAAATGAGATGCAATGAGCAGCACTGTGTTACCTGGCTCCCCTGGTAGGTGAGAATGTTTCAGGCGGGATTTCTCAAAAAACTAGTTTGAGGAGTATCTACATTCAAATGGCC
Organism: Chaetodon trifascialis; assembly: GCF_039877785.1. Taxonomy (NCBI): domain Eukaryota; kingdom Metazoa; phylum Chordata; class Actinopteri; order Chaetodontiformes; family Chaetodontidae; genus Chaetodon; species Chaetodon trifascialis. Next base: position 25,123,491 of record NC_092063.1, read on the forward strand.
ACATCTTCCTCAAATATTTTCAGATTTCCATGTGTTAGACATCGTTGGAAAGCTTCCAGATTACACTTCCAGAATCTGTAAATAACTCAAAATGCACACCGGGAGACTGGTTGCTGGTTTTCTCATGGCTGGTCACAAATGTCTCAGCAGCTAGGCTGACAATGATGGTGGACATTGTCTTGGGGCGTCTATCAGTATCATGCTTACAAGATAAAGCTGGTGTCCTCATCAAACTGAAGTTCTTCCACAGATGGATTCTGTACACGTAGTTATATTTCCATTGCCTTATGCCATTGTTCTTGGCTTAGTATAGATGGAATGGACTTCCCTGTGCAGTCCACTGTCTCTCCAGCATTCACCTTTTTTTATTTTGTACTCAAACAGTCCGTAATCTGGGAACCCAACAGCTATCATCTGACACAATTTAGCTTCTCGGGGCAGCAGCCAATGTTTCAGGGCTTCTGGCATAGCCAGTAGAGTTAATAGATCCAGTTAATGGATATATACAAAACCTACTAAAAGCTTAACTGTTGTCAGACGATAGATGATGGGTTCCCAGATTGCATTTTGGCGACTGTGTTCTGCTTCTTTTGCTCTCCACACAAACTGTTTACCTGCATGTGACCAAACCCTGCTACAAACCCTACAAACAGACTACAAATTGAAACCTGAATTCCGATAACAAAATCTTGTCCCTTGCCTACAGACTCTGCATTCATATGCAAATATGTGTTTGTAGAGAAGGCTGCACAGTGGCGCAGCAGGTAGTGTGCGTGCCTCACAGCAACAAGGTTACCAGTTCGATCCCCGGGCGGGGCCTTTCTGTGTGAAGTTTGCATGTTCTTCCCGTGCATGCGTGAGTTCCTCCCACAGACCAAAAACATGCTCATTAGGTTAATTGGTGACTGTAAAATTGCCCCTAGGTGTGAGTGTGAATGGTTGTTTATTTGTGCCCTGCGATCGACTGACGACTAGCTCAGGGTGTACCCCGCCTCTCGCCCGTTGACGGCTGGGATAGGCTCCAGCACCCCCCGCAACCCCGAAAGGGATAGGTGGTATAGAAAATGGATGGATGGATGGATGGATGGATTAACAAGTCTGTTCCTGGTGGATATAAATGTGGAATACATCTTGTAATGCAGATTGGAAGGAGAAATTAGAGAAAATGAATGAAACTCTTTCTGATGAATGATAAAAAATGTTTTGTGATTCATTTGTTAAATAAGGGGTATTTTGGTCTGATAAGTGATCTCCAAAAGGCTTCGTGGATCCTAGCTCATCACGGCAGAAATAAGAACTCGAAAAGTCTTTCTTGGTGGATCAGATCAATGAGAGGATCAAGGACCAAGGAGGGATCGAAATAACTAATATAATAGAAACAAGGGAAATGGGATGTACCTCCACTGTATATATTAAAGGCTAATAAGCCAGCAAGGAAAGAATGAGCACGAGCACTTGGTGGACAGATGTGGTATGACTGAATATGAAAAACTAGAGATGCTGTGATTTTCACATGCTCAAGAATTACAATTTTGCTATGAGGCTTGAACTGAAATATCACAGGCACAAAGAAGATGTGTTCAGATTTGTTGGATAATTTTTTTCACCTGAATATTTTCACCTGTGTGTGCATACATGGTCCATTTCTTAAAATGAAATATCTTCATGTCCCATGTCCAATGTTTTGGCTTTTTAAATTCCCAGAAATGTATTCCACGAAGTCAAAGTTCCCTAAGTTTGCATGACAGTCAAAATAGTGTACTGCATTTCCTTTTATTCCTTTTCTTATGAAAAAATCTACTTCCCCTTCATAAAATAATTTATTAGAATTATTGCTCTTAAATAACTGCTTTTTAAGAAGTGTTTGCATGCTGTTTACAGCTAGTAGAGAGCCGTTTTATCGTCTCCTCTGGCATATGGCTCATGACCTTGCCGTGACTTGGTTTCTCATATCTACATAAACATCTATCTTACTTTCAGCAGGGAATAATCCAAATATTTACATCATGGTGACATTGTTTAGTCAAAGGTCTCTACACAGGCATGTGTCATGTAGTCTTTTATAATCGCTTGCAGAAACAATCACTGATGTAAACACACTGACTCTTGTCTAGTGTCATCTCTAACATTCACAGAGCAGAGAACCCAAAAATGGTTTTACAAAAATGCCATATATATATACATATATGAAAACATCTAATACACACACACACACACACACACACACACATATCTATCTATCTATCTATCTATCTATCTATCTATCTATCTATCTATCTATCTATCTATCTATCTATCTGTGTGTGTGTGTGTGTGTGTGTGTGTGTGTGTGTGTGTGTGTGTGTGTGTGTGTGTGTGTGTGTGTGTGTGTGTGTGTGAAAAATGACACTGGTAGTCACATAGAAACATCTTATTCTGATTTCAGAAACCTGGATGAACCCTCATCACAGCTTTGAGAAAAGCTCGCTTGCTAACTGGAGTCAAATAATTAGACCAAAAATCTTCAGCCATGTTAACACTGTGCACTTATGCATAGCTATACTTTGAGTTAAATGCTAATGTCCATTTGCTCACAATGACAATGCTAATAAGCTGATGCTTAGCAGGTATAATGTTTACCATGTTCACCGTCTTAGTTCAGTGTTTTAGCATGCTGGTTGTTTGCTAATTGGCACTACACACAAAGTTCAGCTAAAGGTGATGGAAAATCAGTGTTGCAGGTATTTAGTGATAAACCCAAGTATTGCACAAATTAAACATTTTTCTCATGATGACTGCAGTGGATTAAAAGTCAGAGGGTCCCAAAACATATTACAGTTAATCGTGAGGGGAACATGAATATATGTGTCAGAATTAGTGGGTAAATATCCAAAAAATGTAAGCATATTTCACGAGTGAAAACTTTGACCTGCTGGTGGCACTACATTAACAGTAAAGGGATCATAAATTAGGATTTATCCTGTGGGGACCATTAATATCAGTACAATTTGTCGTAGCAAACAGCTTTGCTGCATTTGATGAAAAACTAAAAATCCTCATGGTTTCACTGGATGAAAAATCGTCCTCAAGGGAATATGAATGTCAACAAAACTTTATGGCCAGCCATATTTCAATGTGGACCAACCGACACTGCCAACTGCCACTGAAGCTAGCTAAAAAACAGGGCACTGAGCCATGTTTACACATTATCCAGGTTTCTGATGAGATCAGTCAAAACCTGGCTTCTAATGGCCCTTTAAAGATCCTCACCATTAAGCAGAGACAATGAGTGACATGACTTTGACCTCTGGATAAGATGCATATTTTTCACGAGAAACCTTTACACATTTATTTCTAGCTCAGTTACTGTAATAAGTTTGTATTATGTTATTATGAGGTCACTTCTTTGTTGACTACAGCCAGGTGGGGGGGTCATAAAGTGTCTATCCTGGAACAACAGAGGGAAAAAAAGTCATCAAATATCTAATACATGAAGGGACCTCAAGGCACCACCTTACTGTAGTGAACGTGCTAAATTCAGTCTGTGAAGCCACAGCCCAATTTGTCACTCTGCCATCAGCTACTGCTGCTGTGTGCATGTAAACATCACGTCTACATTCTGTCTACGAGCCACAGAAATCTGGACCGGCTTCTTTTGAAGATGAACACAAATATTTAAAAGAAGAGTTCTGGCAGTCTCTTTAAAGAGTTCTGTGTAACAAAGCATAGTGTTTTAGTAGAAGCCCCAAGTTTTCAAGATGTTTACTTCCTGATTAGGCACAGTTGTGTGCGTATTTGTGATCAAGAAGCATCATTTGCTTTTGACGTTAATATACGACACAGGGCCACCACAGAGCTTATTAACCTGTTTCCTGTTTCCTGCATGGTCAGTTCTGACACCTCTATTGTTTGTCACAAACAACATGCTAAGTCTAACAGCAGAAAACAGATATCTAACAATAGATTTCCACCACGTGGAAAGCACAGAATTTGATAATACAAACGGAATTAACTGTAAATCAATATTGTGGAAATTCTGATTTTTTTTTTTTAGTTTTAAATGAAAAAGCCACGTCCAACATTTTAAATGAGGACGATGCAGTGCCTGAAGGCGAGAGTAGCCTCCATAAGACAATTTACATGGTGTGTTCGAGCTGCATATGGAGGCCGTACCATTTGACCAAAAATAATGTGCATCAAATTCAATGATGTTCATTAAATGTTGAATATTTTTTCATTGCACTGTTGAAATTATATTGAAAAATGAAAACAGAAAACAGAATTTTTGCACTTACAATTCTGTGAGATAGAGATACAAGCTAACAATGCTAATGAGCTCAGTCTCATTAGTTAATGGTACAGAAGTGTTAATTCTACCATATTTTAATTCATTTCAATTTACTTTCTTTCACACATTGCACTTTCAAACTGAAACTGACTGAGGAGTTACAAGAATGTGGATTAATGAGTTCATCCAGATGTAACGGAAATAATTGAACAATGACGCCCTACAAAAATGATGAATTATGACAATGAAGGATTATTTTAGGTTGACCATTTTTGGACTCTACGACTGCTAACAGTCGTAAGTATCGTAAGTATCTAACAGAGCACCAAGAGGGAATATCAAGGCAAAATCACATTTTACTGTCAGTATGAAGTCTGTATATTTGACATCTGCACTACCAGTATCATTGTCATCTATCAAATAATGTTCCATTGACTGCTGTCAGAGCTAAACAATCATTTTTATATTAAAAATTACAATTTGAAAGAATGCAATGTTTAAAATGCAAGAGCCTCCATTTTAATTGCACCCGACAGTATTGACAGCTTAAGCTGTGATAAATAAAAGGTTCAGTGACTGTTGATTTCACTGGCCGCAACAACAATAGTGGCCAGCAGAGACGCAGCTGCAGGTAATTAATGTCGTTCCTTTGTGCTTGTTCAACAAATGAGAAATCTGCGGCTGCTGCCTTGCATGCTGTGTCTCTGTACATGAAAGCCAAAGCTTGTTTGGTGGAAGAAGAAACACTGTATTATTATAGTCAAATTTAAATAACTGAAAGATGGTGAACTGAGAAATAGCTAAATGCCAGTTTTAAGCACATCATATTATTGTTTTGAGCTTCTCATCACCACAACAGCTCTAAAGACCTGTGGGATTTCTCAGTCTGTAACATGCTCCCTGACAACATCAAACAGGTCCAAAACAGATTTACTTTCAAGAAGTCAAGAAGTTTGTTTATTTATTTAGATTTTTTTGGTGCTGTGCATATTTGACAATTTAGGTTTCAACTGTGAGTTACTGTTATTGGTAGTTTTATGAGTAGAGTCATTTCATGTTTTGTGATATTTATGCCTGCTTCACACTCCAATTTTCACTATTATAGTGCCATTTTATCTAGTATTTCTGGTTTATGTGTCAATTAGGACCCCAGGAAGACTAGCAACCACTCTGTGGAAGCTAATGTGGCTCCTATAAAAAGTAAAGAAACAATAAAGAACGACATTTACATTTAGCTCAAAGCACAGCTGTCCCTCAGTACAGCCTCACTGAGCCACTCTCGACTTTATAGGCTCTCCTTCTTGTTAATGTTTAATATGCTGCATGTGATAGTCGTGTACAACAAAAGAAGAAATGTCACCATGTTTTTAGAGTGCTTCATGTGTTCTGTCAGTAATCTACTGAGTCCTCCAATCCTTGGTTTAATATTCTCATAACATTTCAATAGTTTTAACATTGTTGTCTATACCTGCCGCATCACCTCATCCTTTGGATGATAGGTGGTAGTCTGATTTGAACTTTGATGATGAGTCACCTTTAAACCGGCTGATATACATATACCATATATCAACAATACAGACTCAGAATAACCTTGCAAGAGTGCTGGATTACTTACATTTCCCCTTATTAAAAGGGAAAATGTATCAATACAGTAAAATAAATACTGACACTCCCTATTAGTAATGCATAGATTGGTTTTAATCCTATGAGCTGTTATATCACGTGTGAGTTGTGGCATTAGTTGATGCGAAAAGAAAGATTCAGCCTGCTGTTTGTAAAATGGACTATATCATGCAGATGTAAATAAATGGTCAAACACAAACAAGATTCTTAAAGTCCTTCTCTGGATGAATCAGTCGGTTTTGCAGTTGAAACTCATTCTATTGCACAAACAACACGACCCTGTGCAACCCAAGCAGAGACCCCTGCACAGCAGGAGACCACTCAGTACAACGACAGCAAACACACTCACAGGTATACAAGCCAAGGTGAGTGCACACAGCAGCACCGAGTTAAACACACAGCATGTCAAATGTAAATGCACTGGAAACATCTGAGCTGACTGTCAACAGCAGCGAGTTAACTTCACTTAGTCTGCTCACATCCTGCAGCCTTGAAGACATTAAAAACAAATCCTGTCTTGCTCATTAAGTCCATTGGCCTCTCATTCACACTCCTCTCTCATACAACACTCCTGTGTCGCCCTGGATACTTTACACTCATGCACATATTTATGAGTTGTGTATATTTGTGGTAAAGCAGGGTCAATGGTACTTGTTTGAAGAAGTTTCTAGGATTCATTGTGAGCACCTTAAAGGAAGAGGTCACTGATCTAGAACAAAGAAAAATGACACTGGTAGTCTTTTTTATGTGTCAATACATACAAAGATTACTAAGAGAAAGCTTTTTGCAGTGTGCACAGTCTGTAGCTGTCAAATAAATGTAGTGGAGTGAAAAGTACAATATTTTCCTCTGAAATGCAATAGAAATTTGAGAAGCATAAACTTGAGTAATATATCTCTAAATTGTACCTAACTGCAGTCATTTTATGAAAACCTCAAATATGGATTATTTTCATAACTGATTAATCTACCAGATATTTCCCCGATTAACTGGTTCATTGTTACGTCTATAAGAGCAAATTGTGAAAAACGTCTGTTACCAGAGTCCCAAGTGGCATCTTCAAATGTCTTTTTTCATCTCAGTTTTTACCATTTGGCATAAAAAAAAAATTCTTGAAAGACTTACCAACATTGCTGCTGATCTGTGTTGAGCGAATAATGGATTAATCGACTAACAATGAATCATTGACTTTAAATATTGCAGAGAATGATGGAACCAGAAGGAGCCACAGGGAGCAGCAAGACAATCAGCTCCATTGTGCCATGCTGTTGCGCAGGAAACTACTTGCTTCGTGTGCAACATCAGATCACAGTTGCTTATGGCACTATAGGAAAGGTTGGTTATTGGCTGCTTTGTTGAAGCAGCACCAGTTGTTCCTCTGATGTATTTCTGACAAACAAGTCGCTCAACCAGTGTTGCCGGCCTCAGAATTTTGAGACTGAAATTTTCAGGATCATCACTGAAAGAACTCATTAATGACAGTTTTCAAATGTTCTGCATTATTTAGATCTGCATTTAGAGGACAGTTATATTCACAGCACTGCAGCCAAATTAAAGTCTGCCTGCTAACTCCAGGGAAAACTGAGCTGCTCCCCCAGGCACTGTTAGCTCCATGTTCTCTGACCTCCTCATCTTTCCCTTTTACTTCAGCTCTCTCACAGAAGTGCGCACATACACACACCTTCTCCCTCCTCAGTGTCACTCACTGTTGTCTAAACAGGCAGTGTTTGGACCCTCCATAGCAGTAGGATGCCTACTGAACCAGCTTCTAGTGAATCTTTCATATACACATGCTCTGTACAGTGTATTCCCAAACACGCACACTTATAAAAGGTCACAGGAGTCATTTGATCGTTTGCTGTTTTTCAGTGTACATCATACAATGTCCCCAAGGGAAAATAAAGTCTTATGTGATTTCTATAGGGTATGACCTCTTGTGTGGAAAAATGACCATTTCCTGGCTCACCAGTGTCAATAACCTCACTGAAAGCATGGGAAGATAAGAACTGTTACTCTTGGCACCGTTTCAAATCGTTATTCTCATGCAGGAGTGACGACTTGAAGAGGAAAAAAGAAAAATGATGAGGCATAGAAAGACAAAGGACAGGACAAACAAGATGGGGAAAATATCAGTGTGGTTTGAGAGCAGGAGAGAGTAAAACCAGACTCAGCAGACACTGGAGCAGATGATAATGATGAGGGTGAGTGCGATGATTACACTAATGCTAAAGATGAACCTTCACAGATACACAACAGCTAATGTCACATTCCCTTTTGCCTTTGTCTCTTACCAAGTCTCTGCAAAGCTACACAAAACACCTCACCTAATCATTCCCAGTTCTCTCAAATCACAATAAATCACAACACTTGGTTTTCTGAGCCAATGCCCAGTATGTGCATTGTAAACAAAGCTGGGGACACTGGCCTAATCCTTTATACAACCTACGACCTGCAGAGCAACACCATCTATCTCAGAAAGCAGTGGCGACAGACTTGAGAAATAGCTTTTTTTGTTAGAGGGGGCTGCTGCACTCAGAGTATGGAAGTAAGTGTGTGTGTGTGTGTGTGTGTGTGTGTGTGTGTGTGTGTGTGTGTGTGTGTGTGTGTGTGTGTGTGTGTGTGCGTGCGTGCATGCATGCGTGTGTTTCTCACTCACTCATCCACTCACATGTGCTTTACATTAAGCCACATGCTCCCTTAATATCTTAACGTGCACATCAAGCATGTGCGACTAATTATTATTGCCATTACTGATTCTTTTATTGATTAATCAACAAAACAATTGCTATAAAATGTGAGGAAATTGTAAAAAAAAAAAAAAAAAAAAAAAAAAGTCCATCACAATTTTGAGTCCAAGCAGCCCCAGTTTGTTCCTCTCGTGTATTGTCATTATTCTGGAGTCGCACAGATTAAGCCCCCTGCCCCAAAACAAAACAAGACAAAAGCCAGGCATCTTTGACAACTCTTAATATACTACTGAGGGATTTTCCAAAATCCTGCGGCTCTTCTAACTATCTGGGTGAAAAAAATACTGTTGCAACTCATTTCTGGGCTTTTTTTTTTTTCTTCTTCTTTCAAATCCAGGAACCCAAAAATGACATCCTTACTTTTTTGTTCTTAAATTTTTTTCCAGGTCATATAAAATTACACAAATCAGTTAAAAGCAATTTGAAGAGGTTTGTTTTTAGCAGAACATTTTCAGCTACCATCTTTGTTTGGATTCAGACACAGAGTTGCAACATTTTGTTTTTTTTTTTTTTTTTTTTTTTTTTTTTGTTATTGTTGTTGTTTTTTGGAAAACACACTCAGAACAATCATCAAACTCCCATGTTTAGCTGTAACTGTGACTGAAGGGTGACTGTAATCAAACTGTCTGACCAACAGTCCAAAACCCAAAGACAGTCAGTTTACATTAATGTCAGAAAAGAGAGAGCAGCGAGCATAGAGAAGCCGGCGTCATCAAACCTTTTGCTTGAAAAATGTCTTCAATGATCAATCAAAGTAGTGATCAATCCTCTGATGCACTGGATCACCAATCATGTCAGCTCTATATGCAGAGCATGTACACATGCAGAGGAGCCGAGCCAACAGGAGGGGGTCCTGCTGGCTCACACCTGTAGCACCCTGCATGCTGCTGAGTTCGCTTATCTTTTCAGTGGCTGTTGATGATTTTTTTTTTCCCTTTACACTTCAGTTATAATGAGTTTCCTTTTTCTTTTTTCCTCTTTTTTTTTAAAAAAGATATTAAGAACTAAGGAACTCATCATTTCCGTGCGTTCAGCATCATGTTTGATTAATTTCGCAGAAACAAGCATCATGTTGTTGATATTGGTGAGTCTGTCTTTTTCATTTCCTGGCAGAAATGAACCTGCAGTTAAAGGGGAATTACTAAAAACCCTATGGCTAAATGTCTTTTAATATGCTGAATTAAAGCTCAATTAGCTTAATACAATCAGCCTCCTTCGTGCGGAGGCAGGGATTTTCTTTCTTTGTATAATTTCCAGTGAAAATAAATAGATTATGGACACATTTACGCGCAAAGCCGACACGCAAACCTACCTGGAGCACAATCTTGACCGTGACATGGGAGACAACAGCGGTGCATATCTTCTCGCCGTTACGCACCACCTGGCCCATGATGAAGAGCATCGGTGTGGCAAGAGCGAAGGAGGCGAGCCACATGGCGCTGATGAGCTTCTTGGTGCGGCTGCGGGACATGATGCTCTTGGCTTTGAACGGGTGACAGATGGCCATAAAGCGTTCCACGCTCAGGCTGGCGATGTTGAGCGCGGTGGCGTAGGAGCAGCTGTCCCGAAGGAAGTAGTAACCCCTGCACACGGCGTCCCCGAACACCCACGGGTAGTGGAACCAGATGAAGTTGTAGAGCTCGATGGGCATTGAGAGCACAAGGATCAGCAGGTCGGAGACGGCCAAGCTGGCCAGGTGGTAGTGCACGGTGCTCTGGAGGTTTTGCAGGGTCTTTTTCGTCAGCAGGGTGTACAGGGTGATGGAGTTCCCCAGAACGCCCACAGCGAACAGAGCCACGTAGATGACTGTGACTATCACTTTGGAGTAAACGTCCGTATTGACTTCCAGGTCTTCCTCTTCCGATGGGGCTGCAGTGGTGCTGTTATCAAGTGGAAACAGTGAGTTATTCCCAAAGAGTCTCTGCGCCAGTTCGCCAAAGCCGGCCAAGTCGCGCCCTGACAGCGTTAAGTTTAAATCCATTGTGCCTCTATGTGTGAAAACATGGAAACAAAAAGTATGAGTGTTGAAACTGAGTGGACATTTGTTGAGGTTCACTTGTTCATCAGTCGAAGTTAAACAGGTTCAGTCTGTGGAAGTCGGAGGAGAGCAGCTTTTATAGTTGGCATGACAGGAGGCGTGCTCGCTCCTGGATCTGCTGCGATGACGCACAGCCATTCAGTAAGTGGAGCCCTTTTCACTTCGATCGGTCAGGTTTCACCTTGGAAGCGAAGCAGCAACAAAACAACAACCACGGTCTTTCATTTCAGTTCTGAGCCAGAATTATTCTTTTTTTCCTTTTTCTTTTTTTGTATGTAGGCTACCCTTGGCACTCTGATCTCTCTCTCTATCTGTGTGTGTGTGTGTGTGTGTGTGTGTGTGTGTGTGTGTGTGTGTGTGTGTGTGTGTGTGTGTGTGTGTGTGTGTCTTCTCACTTTCCTTCTCTCCCACTCAGACTTAATGTGCTAAGAAATATCCAAATCTATCATTTCAGTTCCTTCATTGGTTATGTTCATGACCTGGAGCTCACTGTTGATCATGTGTCTTGTGTGCAAAGGCTCACAGACATGCAACAGTATAATATCGCCTCTACTGAGCGATCCTGCTTGGAATCAGCAGGCTGTCGGTGGTATCCTTCAGGCTGAGGAAACACCCTTCTTCTTAAATAGGAAATCTCTCTATGTTTCCGGCCCTGGGGCCAGTGTCTCTTGCTGTACAGAGTGCATTGTGTTTTGCTGACAGACTGTCATAGAGGATTTAAACGTACATCATTACTTACAATAACTGCCATCTGGTCACATTATAGGCTGTTTCCAGTTTCATTCTGGGATAAGTGGATGTATAGAGCATACTGTATCTTTGCAGTACCTTAAATCTGATGTTTACTGTGGGACAGGATGTCTCGTTTTGCTAATGGTTTTCCTAATCTCATCCACTTCCTAAGGAGTCAGTGTGGTGGTGGACAGTTGACTTAGGAATGACAAAACAAAAACAGATTCACACACTGACTTTATTTTCTTATTCAGTGATAATGATGAAAAGCTCAGTGATTTAGAGCCCATGGTTTCCCAACTGAAGAAAGTTCCAACAAGGATTGTCAGCTGTTTGACGCACAGGAGATAATGGAAACTGGAGCGGAGAGCCTCAGGTGTCATGTTAAGAGAATCTCAGCAGTGATTTTCTAAAAGCAGCAGTATATCTTTGTCAGCTTTTTATGGTTTGATAAAATAGTGTTAATTTCAGCATTAACTACGTTTCTGTTTTTGTTAGGAGCACACTCATTTGAACCTCTAGTAATTGCATAAGTGTGTATATGCTGTATGTGCTATTGATTTTTCAGGATTATAGTGTAAGTGACGCATTATTAAAACCCAGGACATTTATTGGACGATTTTTAGCACATGCAGCCTGTCATGCTGTTTATCTGAAAGCTGTGTATAGCCAATTCTGTAGAATGTGTATTGTTTTATGAACTTTAGCATAATAGCCATGAAGGCCTGCTGATGAAATTAACATAATTTTCTGACATTGCTGGAATGTTCAGGGAAGAGATGCAAGACATATTTGTGAGCGAATCCCATTTTTTTATTTGTGGATCATAAAGCAGAGATTTTTTTCACCACTACTGACACCACTTTCACTCCATAAAGCAGAATGAAAAGAAAAACTTTAAACTCTAAACAAAACATGGAATTTAATGCTCTCCCTTCTGCAATGTGTCACAGTGTTAAGGGTAAGTATGCACCTTTTTCTGTGTGTGCCTCATATGCCAAAATGTAATTTTCTGAATGCCTGGAGGCTACATGTCAGTGAAAAAAATAAGAGTGTGTATTTTCCATCATATGTGCTCTCATCTTGTCAGAGTTCATGACAGGTTTTAATGAACCTGGTATCATGAAATAAAAGCGGTAAAGAAACATTGATGAACTAAGCAACTGCACCTCTGGCAGCCCTGCACTCCACATAAAACTGCACCGTGTGAAATTGTGCAAAACAATGAAAATTCCTTTGCTTGGTTTTCACCTGACAACAGCAATGTTAAGATAAATGGTTCTTTGGTCTGAAGACTGAAGATCTGCTATCTAATCTGAATTCCTCATTTACAGTAATTTCCTTTGCAGCTTAAAGCAAACATGACTGGCCCAGTACATAAACAGTTAATGTATACATCTGAAAGGAAAACAAAAGCAGCCCAGTGTCACACTTTCCTGTTCTACTGTTTGTTAATCACTGCCAGCCCAAAATGAGAATAAAAAATGTCTGTATACACGGAACAAAATAATATCCCTGGTGACATCATCGTTTTTGTTTTTTTCCAGACTTTATAGAAGAAGACATTAAACAACTGACTGAGTACTGATCATCTTGACAAGTAAACCGATCTTCATGTAAAATTGGTGGAGTGTCCCTTTAACTTTTTTCAGTTTAAAGCTAAAGCACAGGGTGGAGCGACTGTACAGCTGACTTAAAACACTGTAATACAATTGCAGAGCACATGACTTATAGAGATATAACATGTTTTGCGGAGAGGAGATATTTTTCCACTGCCAAAATAGAATATACCAACCCTGATTCAGCTGGGACTCTGTAAAACTGGTGTTGGTAAACCAAGTTCATTTGCAAATCCAAAGTGTTCCTGAGCTCATGTATTAATCTCTTTTATCCAATCATGTGTTCACAAAGTGGTGAACCTCTCTCCATCCTTGCTTGTGAACGACTGAGGCTACGTTTACACTTAGGGAAAACACATATGTTTTCATGCACTTTGGCCTCTCGTTTGCACGCGAACAGATTTTTTTTCACAGAAAACGATCATTTTTAAAAACTCCGGCCAAAGTGGAGATTTCTGAAAACGCCGGTTATGTGTTGGCGTGTAAACTGGTTTAAACGGCGTTTCAGGTTCCAAAACATCACAACATGCAACTGAAAATACTTAATGTCATGTCACGATGTTATTTTTGAAAACGGAGGGGCCAAAATATCCGTTTCCCAAAATACCCTGCTACTTGTAAACATAGCCTGAGCCTTTCCAGGATGCCCCTTTCATACCCAATCATGATACTATCACCTGTTACCAATCAACCTGTTTACCTGTGGGAACGTATTTTTTGGAGGATTCCACATCTTTCCCAGTCTTTAGCTGCTCCTGTCACAAAACATGTTGCTGCATCAAATTCAGAATAAGCAGATATTTACAAAAATCAGTGAAGTTGATGAGGTCAAACATTACATATATTGTCTTTGTGCTGTTTTCAATTGAGCATATGTCAAAAATCTTTAGCAAGTTATCACATTCTTATTTATGTTTTACAAAGTGTCCCAACTTCTTTGGAATCAGAGCTGTGCAGTACACTTATGGCCCCCAATGGCAACATTCACTTTGGGAACCACTGCTCTAGACTACTAGTATAAAAAAGAGCATTTATCTGTTTAGACCACACAGCTAAAGTATAACCAGAGAAATAGCTTTAAAATAACAACAAACCATAGGTTCCGTGACGTCTTCCACGTCTGTGTGCATTGGCAACACTCTCACAAACATTACTGGAGTGGAGATGTTGAGTGACGTGTGTGAGATCTTTCCTGCTGTTACTGAAGAAAGCATATTTTTATTGAAACAAATCGTCCCTCTGAGACTGCTCACCTCCATTGTAGCTCCATTGTAATGTTCCTCGTTATTTAGCAGTCCTCTGTAAAATTAAAATAAGAAATAAAAAAAAAAAAATCAGGTGAGTCTCCTGCCCAGACCTTCTCCCAGCCATTTCTTTATTGTGCTCAGAGGGATAGTGATAGAGACTATTTTCATCTCTCATATGCCCCAGTATCACAATGATAAGGTCTTTTTATGATATTTATAATCCTTTTCTTTAAATGCTGACATCACCGTTCAGGCTGATCCCGTTCTCTATGAAATACATCAAACAGTCCCTAAGGCACTAGAGAACCTTTGCCAGGTATACAAATATCTCCTAATAAACAACTTGAAAACAAAAATACACGATAACCAATAAATATTGTAAAATAGATTTCATGAGGATTCATGGCCTTGAGACAAAAGAGCTTTGGACTAGTGGTGAATTAACAGTGGAATCAATTGCAAAGTGCTGCTGTTATTATTTTGCACAGTTTTAGAGATGAACCTCTGTTTTTTCTGTCCCTCTGTTTTCTTCCTCTTCATCACTTTCTATCTTGTCTTCCTATGATAGAGATAATAATATATTTTATTCTGCAGGCACTTGCACCACCACATTTATGATTACATATAAAACAAGATTCAGGACATAAAAGATACAAAATATGCCCATAAAAATATGAAAGATGCTCAGATTTGCAACAAAAAATTGGGTTTTGGAAGCAGCTTCAAAGAGGACAGTGATTTTTCTCCTGACAAAGTTTATTCGAAAGCTACAGGCAGTCATCATTTGAGGATCTCACACAGATCACTGGTTTTTATGGAGTTAAGAGGTCTATAATGGAATGATGAGATAAACGGTGCCATAAAGGTTATGAATAAAATCATTTAGATTTAGAGGTTATTGTCCCAGAGGGATATTTGTTGTCATAGCCAGTTCAACACAGAAACACACCAACATAAATAGAATCTCAATAAGCACATTCATACATCCCAGCACACAACATTGCCAGCAAGGCAGTTTGTTCAGTGCTGCAATGACAGAGGAGAAAAATGTCCTGCTGAAGCGAGCGCTCCTCCATCCAGATGGCAGTAATGTGAAGGGGGTGATCAGTGTCATTTGTTATTGTGAGTGTTAGGTGTGTGATGGCTCTGTCATGGTTCATGTTTGAGAACCTATTCGAAAAGTCACTGGTGGTCAGTGAAGAAATGCAACATCTTTTCAAATTAGAACTTGCTGCATTCGGAAAAAGATGGAGGCATGCAAGAGACTTTTCAGTGTGCACTGCAAGATTTACACTAGCCAAGACAGGATTTGATAACTGAAAGGATGAGAGTTTCAAGGTTTTAAGCAGATAAAAATACCTTCTGATATCTCACTGTTATCTGCCAATAAAAAAAAGAAGAACAAGAAAAGGAAAAAGAACACAAAGAACAAAAATAAAAATCTATAAGATAAAAATAACAATCTCTCCCTGAATGCGGGGAAAACAAAGGAGAATGTTATTGACTTCCTGAGGACCCACACCCACCCACCCTGACTATAAATGGGTCTGCTGTAGGTGAGCAGCACCAAATTTCTGGGAGTGCACACCACCAAGGACCTCTCCTGGACAAAAACACTGCATCACTGCTCAAGAAAGTCAGCAGCACCTCTACTTCCTCTGCAAATGCAAATTAAAGATAGCAAGAGCCCCAGCACCCATGGTGTGATCTTTCTACCGAGGCACCATCGAAAGTATCCTGACCAGCGGCATCACTGTGTGGTATGAGAGCTTACTGCATCCAACCATTAACCTCTGCAGCGCATAGTGAATCCAGCTGGACCGATCATTGGTGCCTCACTCCCCTCCCTCCTGGACATTTACACCTCCTCCTTACATGCAAAGCAATCAGCACTGTGGGTAACTCAACCCCTCCCTCACACAGCCTCTTCAGCCTCCAACCATCTGAGAGACGATTTCGGAGCCTCCATGTGAGCTTCGCCAGACATTATTTCATCCACCAGGCTGTCAGGATGCTGAACTCTCTCCTCTCTCTCCCACCTCTACCCCCTCTATCCAAAAAGACTCGACTGTAATCCCCCCACCCCCCACCACCTCTTCTCATCATATTTCTTACTCTTCAGTAGTTTTGTACCCCTGTATTTATTTTGTTGTCCTCTTTATTGTTATATTATTGTTTTTATCTTTAGATTTTCTGGGACTGCATTTTGATCCCTCTGTCTGTCTGTCCGTCCGTCCGTCCGTCCGTCCATCCGTCCGTCCGTCCGTCCTGTACATAGGGTGCAATTGACAACAAAGTTCACTTTAACTTTGCCAAAAAAAGATGAAGAAGAAGAAAAAAGATGAACACGGAAGAATGAAGTACCTGTCATATGAGAGGAGGCTTACCTGGAATGTCAGTCAAAGTCATGCTTTTTGTAAAATGTGTCATACAGATTGTAGTGAATCACAAAGAGGGAGAAGCACAAGTGCATCAGAGAGGTGCAGAAACATGCTCCACCAGGGACTGTATTTCTACTATCTCTCCATCCATTGTCATAATCACCCTCTCCTACCAATTGTCTCTCTTGCCAGTAGCCAAGATCACAGCTGAATCATAACGTGTCAGTGATGTGTGCATATCCTTCAAGTAATACAGATTGAAACTAAGCTCTGAACTGATATGCTCTTTTGTGTTTTCATTTATGTGATGCAGGGATGTTCACAGCATTCCAACCAGGTATGTGATTCTGATCACCTCCTTGCAGTCACTGTAGGAACTAGTTAACTCAATCCTTGTTGCTCTGATATTTTCAAGCAAGTGGTTGCCTTGTGGTGATTTTAGATTGATTGTCTAAATGTAAGGGGTCTGTGGACAGTGGAAAATTTCCAATTTTCAAAATCCCAGTGTTGACAGGTATGATCCAAGTGCCAGATTAATTGAAAAATAACACCACAGTTTCTGGAATGATTGGCAACATGTGCTATGTGCTAATGAAGCAAATTGGTTCATAACTAATGAAGTTGTGCTTTCATGATACATGATTCTTTGCTGTTTGCATAAGGTTTTAGCTCATGCAGCAGTGAATAGGCCTTAATTACAGCAGATATTGTGATGTGTCACAATACTAACAGCGACTCATAGCATTAACAATGACTCTGCTCTATTCAAGTGTCTCTGTATGTCTTGGCAGTGCTGACAGTGAGCCAGGATGCACAATCCAGGACCTTGAAACTGAAGCAGCACCTTGGAATTTAGCCATCATTCCTTTATTTACTTACACCTGAGCTTTTCCCACTGTGATGTATAAAAATGTCTCCTGTGAAAAAAAGACTACACCTCAGAAAGAGGGGGCCCTGGTGGGTTTTGGATACAGAATTACTGCTGGGTATCTGCATAATAGTACAGTACATCATGATATTATGTCAGTACAATAGATGGGTTTTCCTGTTTACAAGCAACTGAGGATGTGCACACAGCAGAGCAGTATTCAGCACATTGTTATAGTGTTTTATAGCTCTCATATGGCCATGTTCTGTATTTAGAAATGAAGAAAACCAGTGAAACTACCTTTTACAGTGTGTTTGTATATAGCTCTTCACATCCCCAAAAGAGGTTTTAATACATGCCTCATGTTGATGAACGTTGATAACTGTCCTCCCTAGAAGAATGATGGTGTCATCTGTTGCAGCCAGTGCCCCAAAATGGTATATATTTGATCAAATAGCAACATTTTGTCTTGTGCCTCATTGTCTTTAGCATCTGTATTAGATGCTCAGAGCAAGGTGATGTAATATGAAGAGCAAGAAAGCAAATGGAGGAAGGTTGGGTGGATGGATGGATCAAAGAAACACACGACTTTCCCTCAGGAGACCGGGGCTCATGTCCTGTGAGAAACCAAAAGTGAAAAGTAGTTTTTATGTTTAAACCTAACCAAACTGTGAATGTTCCACAACAAAAAACACGTGTTAGAAAGGCTTTCTGTAATGAGAGCACGTTGGATGGCTGGCGGCAGAGGCACAGGAACCATTTCTACTGACAGAGTGCATTTAGAATATTTATTCATTATCTGCATCTGTATTTGTTGATATTCTGAATGTGGAGTCATTATTTTATAACCCAGAATACGATTATGGTGTCTTTTGAATAATGGAAATCAGTTATTTGGCTGAATGTTTCAATTAGACGCATGATGCTATTACCAATAAACTAAGTGTAACTAGGGGTCCGATCCTACTACAGCAAAGACATGACCCTCATTTGCCAAAGTAAACAGTTTGTCTAGTCTACACATCAACACACAGAACAAACAGAATTCTATCTTCTATCTTTACCCTGGAAGGAGTTTTCCAAAGGCTCTTTTTCAGTGGCCTAAACCTGCACTTATGTGTAGATGAAAGGCTAGAACATAGAAAAAGCTACATTTTGGCCTGTGTAGGTATGGATTGGGCACCTGCTTCTCATTTCCAATAATCAGCCCAGTAGTGCATCTTCTTGTTCATTTCCACCAATTGTCATGTGCCTCATGCTGTTGCTTTCTAGCTACCGTAGAGCTACTGTAACCTGTTATCTTCAACCCTGAACCCTAAACCCTGAATCCTGATTCCTAAAACTTGCTATCTGCTGGCTTTGAAGCTTGGCCTGATATTTCTGAACTTTAGAATTTCTGTCCGCCGTTTTCAGTCATTCTGGTTTGTTTTCTACACCCATTTATGCTCATATGTCACTATGATGTCACTACCATAAATGCATATTGGAAACAAACCTAGAAAAAGTTCTACCCTGAAGAGAAGTCTCAATTCAAAGAAGTCCAGTCCTAAACAGTTGTTGTCTATGTTGTGTTTTATGATGGAAATTCAAGATGGATTGAAAGATCAGCCTTGCCAAATTTAGTCAAGGAGAACAAAGACTAATGCGTCACCAGAATAGGGAGTTTTGAAATTGTAACAGTAACTGTTCAAAGTGCTTTGTTTTAATGAAACGTTTTCCAAAAAATGGACTGTAGAATTCACAAAGTAGGATAGAACCAAGGCTACCTGTTGCTAATGGGCTTTATGTTTGTTACATGAGTGCATCAGACTCTTCTCTCGCAAAAGTCTATGCAGTTAGAAATCCTCCAAAATGCTCAGTATCCAATTTATAGTGCATTTGCATTTATCTCGCATGCATAATCTTTTTTGTTCTTTTTTGTTTGTTTGTTTTTTTTTTCATAATAGTGTGTTCATCTCAGTGTACATACACCATGGAGATACAGCAGTAGGTGTGCTTCAATGAAAGAGACACAGAAAGGCTGTTCACCTTAAATGCACAAATGTAATTGTGTGTATTAACGTGGGAGGAGGACAATATCCCTGCTTACTATTCTGTCCGTGTGCCTAGAGGAAAATAATAATAATAAGATGAGAAAATTTAGAAGAAGCCAAGGAGGGGGGACTGCATTTGCACAAGCCTGCAAACACACCACAGACTCTTCAACAAATTGTTACATTTTTCCACATAAATGATGTTCATTTTTCCTCTATGAAGTTAGAATCCCCTCATGAACAGGAGCTCTTTAATCAAGGCCAGACTAAGAAGAGGGCCCGACTCAAGAGCTATTTAACGATAAGATATTTGGTGCACAGAGAGCCAGAATAATGATATCTGACTGTTGTTATTCATTGTGTATGCAACAGCTGCAGAAAAGAAAGTGAAGGAAGGCTGTGAAAGTCGAAACATTGAGCTTCCTGTCTGCGTGGTGAGGGGACCTCCAGGTCTTCTGTAAATATCAGGACTAAGAATGCAGTAATAACCCATTCATCCCATGAATGAGCAGCCTGGGACACAGAAACCGTGCAGCATGTCCACGGTCTGCCAGCATCTTTTTGTCATGGGACGAGCGTTCTGATCAGGGCATATAGCAGCACAATGCACAGAGTATCAGAGCCATGACACTGAGCCCTGTTTCATCATCATCACTGATGCTATTATTCCATTGACTGTAGAAAAACACAAACCCAAAAAATTGATTTACATTTAGTTTTTCTGTTTTTTGCGGGCATCAAGAGTGGAACATAACTATGATTTCAGTTTTGCATGTATCTCACAGGAGCAGGCAGAATCAAAGAGAAAACCTACTGTGATTTGGTTTGGCTCTCAGTGCTGCCAGAAGGCAATACTTTCTGTACAATCTGTGCAGCCTTGTCTCAGTAGATTTCCTTTTCTGAACCAACAAATCTGAAAAATGTTGGAAAAATGAAAAAGGGGCCTTTTAAAAAATATGGTTTTGTCACACATTTTTTGACAAAATAGATTTATAGAAAAAGGCTCAAAATTCATCCAGTTCAGCTATACGTAAGCTGTGTCTAGTTTATAGTATCAATAGGAACAGTATGGGGCGCGCAAACTATGTGACAATTTGGACAACTATTTTATCAAACTTACTGTAAATTTGTAAATGTATCAAAGTTTTTTATCCTCTATAGATAAAACTAGAAATAGGCTAACCAATTTACAGCCACGTTGATAAGATAATAGCTAGTCTACAGGCAAACAGAGCTAATGAGAATGTTTGGATCTCGCCTGTCAGGCTCCTCCAGAGTGTGCACTAAAACACTAAAGCGCCATCAGTCACTGCCCTTTCTATTGTGGTCTGCAGTTGTCATAAGTCATTTTGGCATTGGAATATAAATGCTTACACAAAGCTGTGTAGGCATCAATGGGCAAATTTCACAGTGAGAATAGTAGGAATAACTTTCAGTGCCTTTCAATACAGTATGCTGTAAGAACCTCACCTCAACCTCAGGTGAGCTTTTGCCTTGTGGCTTCTCCATCCATTTCTGTGGCACAAGACACATGCAGAGGCAACGCTGTGTGCTTGAGGTCTGCCTTTGCATCATCTCCTTCCTAACTTGCATATTAACTTGAATTAAGGAGGAGAGCAGATACATTTGCTGATACGCATATTCACTGTTACATATTTAGATCAGTCAGATCAGTCGATGCAGTCAGAATTCTTAGCTAGAATCTTATTATTTGGTTTGTATTACCAGTGATGTAAAGAAGAGAAAATGAAACTCTTCTTGATCAATAATCCTGATACTGGTTCACTGTGTGCGGTGGAGGCGAGCATTCAGCACCCCTCTGTGCTACACAGTCAGGCAGTGCTCACTCTTGCCAATGGTTATTCATATGGTCAATTTGATGGATACACATGCATCCTGTTAAGATCGTGCTCATCAGTCTGCAACCCTGAAGCCCTACTGGCCATAATTTGAGCTGCATTCAGTTGAAAATGACCTATTGTAATTTTTCATTTCTTCAATGCGATTTATGGCCAAAGTACTAAAACAAATGACATTTTCATTTCATTACACGGTGGCGCAGCAGGTAGTGCGCATGCCTCAGTGTGTACCCCGCCTTCCGCCCATTGACAGCTGAGATAGGCTCCGGCCCCCCCGCGACCCCGAAAGGGATAAGCGGCATAGAAAATGGATGGATGGACATGCTAAACTAAGAGTATGGTAAACATTATAGCTGCTAAAGATTAGCACATTAGCAGTGTCATTGTGAGTATGGTAGCATGCTGATGTTAGCATTTAGCTCAAAGTGCCACTGCATCTAAGTACAGTCTCATAGAGCTGCTAGCACAGATGTAGAATTGTAGTCTTGTATTTCATACGCTACAGGTTATCTATCTTGGCTGGTGTATCCAATATTGAAGCTCATTGTTTGCCATGAACAGTAATTATAATGTCTAGTGACATTCCCTTTTTCACGTTGGGTGCTACAGTTAGTTCAAATGCTTTATAGGAACAAAGTAACTGTTCATCTCATGTACTCTAAAGTGAGGTTAATCTTAAGTCTGAGAAAAGTCCAGCTCAAAGGTGTCAGTGGTACGTGGCTTAAGGTTTTAATGAGAAACGGCAGAACAGCCGCTGATTTTCATTCAGTCGGTGGCTGAGTAAAATCTTCTTGACATCTTCGCATTTTGAAAGATTCCACTGCTACAAGAATGATTAATCAGGGGCTGTGCATGGAGGATAGATTCTCCTAAAAAAATGACAAGTGCTGCTGAGAGAGCCCCAGCTGAGGAGTGCTTTGGCCATCAGGCCATCAGCTGTGTATGATCTGAATATAGTGTTTTATATTTTGTACATGGTGCACAGGGGACATCCTGAGGTTCTGGACTATGATTCAAGTATCCTGTGTAATTAGATGAGGCAGACCAGTGCAAGGAATGTTAAGGCTGGATATGGGCATATGGATAGGTGTAAAGTGTAGGTGAAGTGTGCAAATCTGCTGCAAATCGAAGTGTATCAATTGATCAATGATAAATTCCAGTTAGGCCTCAGGCCCTCTGTTGGTTTAATCTTGGAATGAAAGCAACAATGAGGTTAATAAATAACTTTCAGCACTTTTTAGCGTCCTCAGGAAACAGTTTGTTGTTGTGTGTATTTGCAGTGTGTTTGCGTATTTGCTTTTTAATTTGTTTTTTAAATGCTGCGCATGCATCAAATTGATGATGTTTTCTAAATTTGCTTGTCATTTATTTATTTATTTGCATGTGTTTTCATAAGTTGAAGTGCGTTCAGTTCTCTCAGTCATTAGATGAATTCTCTGTCATTAAGACTAACCCTAAGCCTGCATAAACATACACAAAGCAGCATATTGCATTATATTAATATGCATCTGCAGGCTCTCAGGACATATATTAATCACAGCTTTTACCTGACAAAGATAGATCACATTAGTATTGACTAACTAGTACAATAGTAACTAACTCTTCATGAAAAATAATAATTTATTGAATCATCAGAAATGCAAAGTATTAGTAAATTATTGATTGACCATAATCAGATACAACGTAGAAAGTATGCCATATTAGGAACCAGTTGGTGCCATTTGTCATGGGCAGATACAGATTTTGTCTCATTACTTCTGTTGCTTGAATTGACTGAACTGGACATTTAACAGGCTGCACACTGCCAGTGTAATGTCTCATGCAGTCTGTTTGACTTGTCAATGCATACCTTCAATTGTTTTTTTCAGCCACAGGTCACATTTTGGTAGATGGATGATTTCTGAGAAGGCCTATGTGAAGATCTTCCAGTTTATAGGCTGCATCATACACTGACCTATTACTAATCCCTCTAATTTCTAATGACTTTCACTGTATCCACCACAAGCTCTAGCACCTGACATTTCTATCTAACTTGTTTCCTGTGGAGGCCAACTGCTTTCCACCAAGCAGGCTTTTAATGTCAGCGTTAGACACATTCAATTATAAATATGCTTCAGCACAGGTCTGATGAGCTATGAGCTGGATGTGTCTCCAATTTTTCACGCTTTCATGATGAATGCCAAGCTGTCAGTGGACTTCTGCCATGCCGTAATCAAAAAGCAGCTTCAAGAATTCACACTCAAAAAAATCATTGTGTGCTCCTGTCTTTTCTCTCCGCTCTTTGTTTTCTGCTCTCCCTCTGTCTGTTTTATACGTTCTCTCCACTCTACTCAAGCATCCTCTATTCTTTCCCGTTCATGTCTCTTGTCTTTCTGCTGTGGACACGCTGGGCATAACCTGCACATAAATACAACATATAATAAGGGCAGGGCAGCCATGCTGTCTGTCTGAGACCTGAGCAATTTCAACCCTTTCTCCAGCCAAGAGCACTGATCTTGGGTAATTCTGCAGAACCTTTGAACCATTCACAGAACCATTCACTGCAAACATTTTGAAATTGCAAAAATGACATGGGAAAGGAAAGATCATGGTTCTAGCAAATAAAGTAAAGCTTGGTAAAGTTGGGGCAGCAGCTGTGGGTGAATGTTTAGCTGATCAGTACATCCGTCTTTGTGTCTCTGTGGCTTTTCCACTGTACGTGTTAATGAGGTTACTGTCTCAGTTGATTGCTCACTCCTCAAATTTATTATACTTTGCCCTTGTGAGGAGAGTAATTATGCTAACTGCCATGAGTCAACCCTCATTTGAATGTATACCATGTATGTAATTACATGGACCTCTCAGGTTGTTTGTATTTTGGAGGGGATAGATGATTACATCCATTAAGATGCTCAGCAAATTATCACCCGTGTGTGTTCTTGTCAGTAACATTGAGGTATCTTGGGGCCTGTCCTGGTCCTGCACTCTGCACAGCCAGAAAACCTTCAGAGATGAGGAGAAGGATGGAATTAAATGAAGCTATGAAGCAGAAGAGGTTCATTTTGGACACTGCCCATACTAGCAACAAACAAATTTAATATGAAAAACAGGTATTTCTTTCTTCCTAATTAAGTGAAAACAGCTGATATGGAAAAGGAAAACTTAGTCATATATGGGCAAATATAGCTGGAAGCAGTTGATTTTGACTGCTTGATCCCCTCTATATTTAAATATTTGGCAGCAGCCAGCCCCAGTAAGAAAAGCTGATTGGACTAATGGAAAGCTTTTATTGTTATACCTGAAATAAGAAAAGACTGATTTTAATTCAAATGGATGTACATAGTCAATACAAACAATCAGCATACCACTCAAAGGATGCTTGCGGGATGTCTTTATGCTTTCATTAACTCAAAAGGTCTTTGTATTTCACAGACATGGTGGAACATGGCCATGAATGCAGTCCACCTACATCTGAGTCTACCTTGTTGAAGCATTGTGAGATCTTATAATGGTATTGATTGTGTAATATCAGGGAATATAGTGCTAATGGCCAATCACACAATAGGCCCATTGATGCAGCAGTGGAGAATTAACTGGTCTGGATAGAACAACAGAGGCCTTACAGGTTGAAGTTGAATCAGAGGCAGACCTCCCGCCAGAATGTTTTGCTTGAAGCAACCATTTTTTCAAAAGTATATATATATATATATATATATATATATATATATATATATATATATATATATATACTTTTGAATATATATATGTGTGTGTGTGTGTGTGTGTCACTGACAGGTTCACATCGTTATTGTGAGTGTCTGACAACATTATGGAAAGTATCCTTACAGAGATAAACTTTTTTATTAAAGAAAAAGATCATTTCATTATATCGGTCTTGCTAAAGCCACTATTCACAGAAACAGTCATTTTATCATCGTAAAACACACTAAAACAAAATAAAACTCATCAAAACCTTGATTCATCTTTCACTGTTCCAGCAATCACCAACACCTCTGGACTGGAAGAAGCAGAAGGTGAAACAACGTGTGGAGACAGAATATTTTCATATCTAACTCAGTAATAATTGGTTTTGTGACTTCTGTCCATCATGCAGTGCATTCAGTGCATCCACTGTGCCAGTGTTGCCTTTTTTCCCCTCAATCAAATATTAATTTAATTAATAGATCCTGTCAGGTGTCATAGTAGCAAGAAAGTCTACAGTATGACTCAGTACCCCACACATGGTTACTGCAGTGCTTGGTACTATACATAGTGTGTGGAAAATCCCCCAAGCCCTGTCTCTCTCTACCTGTTTCCCTCTACCTGAATAGGGAATCCTCCACCACTCCTACTTGCCTTCCCCTTTCTGGATGGGTGGAGCCCAGAGGCTACAGTATATAACAGCCAGGCCACATGCAGACCTCCTTTTCCCTCTGGAGAACAAAGGAGCATGTGGATGCCTCAGCCTTCCTTTGAGCTGTTTGACTGAGTACATGATATGTGAGTTGCTTCAATTTGAATGCATTTAGATAACCGTAGTTGATTATACTTCAGTTTTCTGTGACGTTTATTTCTTGATTAGGTTTATGGTGTTTATATTTGATGTTAAATAACCTTTTGTATTAATTGTGTAAATTAATTATGCAATTAGAAATTATGCCGACTTACTATTCTTTATCCCATTCCTTTGTTGTCAGATGAAACCAGATCAAACCACCTCATAATAAAAGATTCAAGTGGAACTTCCTGTATGTGCTCATCTGTCCTAACCGACATCCCACTGAGTTGAATTAAGTCCGTAAACCAGAGCATACCAGTCCTAAATATTCGACAAATATTCTACATTGAAAATTATTATAAATTATTGTCTTTTTTGGTCCTTATGAGTCACCGTAACTTGTATGTTTGTTCTTAGTAAATCATCGGTTACTTCAAGACAGTGTGATTACTGACTCACACGTGAAGAAATGAATTTCTATATACACTACAAAATAATTGCTGTTACTGTTTCCAGTCACTTATTGCCTTCACAGAATACGGAACAATTTCGACACTGAATTTCAGTGACATCGTTAGAACTTAATCCCAGCAGATAGAAAAACATATCTAATCCTTCAAGACAAGAAAACATATCGTTACTACAAGGAGGTCCAGCCTGGAAGTGCTGGTTCCCTTTCTCTACCTCCTTTAAAAAAGTCATAAGTGCCCCCCTGGAGGTGCGGCATCTTCTGGGGGTGGTGAACAGTCAGAGTTGGATGACTCATCGTCCCCCAGTGTGGTAATGCTGCTACTTGTGCCAGGCTGTGCAGTGTCCTCTTCCTTCTCACACAGGTTGGCCATAAGTCGCTGCTCCAACTCCAGGAGGAGATGAGCTATGACCATCAGAGACCACATTAGCCACAGGTTCATGGTTTTCATGGTGTCAAAATGATTGAAAGCATCATTAGTCTGTAGGGTTGCTAGACACCAGAGGTACTGTATGTAAGAGTGCTGCATGTTTTATTAAATATGTAAGTGATAACAGGTAACATTGTGCTTTTCTGTTTGGCATCGCGATGGCGCCATTGTCACACTGTTACTATGAGGAAACTGACAGACAAAATATATTATTTATATTACTGTTGTGTACTGTCCAAAATACAACATGATTCTTCATGTCAATCATTGATATCCCTTTGCACTGAAATGATGAAAAACTTAGAAATATTAGCGCACTGCCACAGTTGTATGCTGGAGCAACACCAGGCTGTCGGATAGAGTGCACAGCAGCAGTTTGTCTGATAATGTTGGGTTTCGAGGACTAGCTCTGGGGTTGAAAATGCACCTGTGGCTACTGATGATGAGGAATTTGTTTTTGTGCCATTTATGAATCAGATCACTTAAAGCAGATTTCCCAGCCAAATTTCCAACTGAGGAGACAGAACATCTTACAAGTGTTACACTTTCCTGGGGAACCTTTCAGCTGTTGTGGCTGTGGCTGGAGAAAAGGAAAGAGGCGCCACAACTTCCAAAAGCTGATAGATGCTCTAAAAGTGTTTGTAGAGAAACGGAACAGCCTTAGCAGAGGATCTCCCACAAAAACACCACCTCTGAGATGCCACCTCAATCCATCCAGGCTTAACCACAGCAGTGGAACAGTGCACATAATCATGCTGCATGCTGACCACTCTATGACTGAACACATTTCATAAATAGCAAAAATGTGTGTGTATGTTTATGATATTATTAGTGAAACATTCTGAAATGTTTCCAAGCAGTATGATTTTGCCGGTATTTAGTCTTAAACCAAAGCAGAAGATAAATTTAGATTTTAATTGATTATGGTGCTGGATGAAGTGACAGTTCAGTTCATTCAAAGCTCTAAGTGACATTTTTTAAGAGTAATGTTGGACATCTTTTCTGTAATTGTTAAGGTACATGCTGCGTATGACTTTCACACTGAGGAGTGATGCCCAGCGTGCTGACGCCTGTCACAGAACAGGACAGCCTCTTACAGCGGCACAATTAGTAGCTGTTGACAATTACTGTGACTGTTACAGTTTATGTCACATACCAGCCAGAGTGATGCTGATTGCTGCTGCACAACAACTACCAGAGCTACATCACTGCCATTGATAATAAGCAAGACAGCATCATATTAATGATCCAATCAGTATACAGCCACCACATCACAATGTGCATGTTTAATTTGGCTCACACAGTAGCAGCAGACAGCTGAGGGCTCTGGTAGCTATGATAAGCCTCCTCCAATATCCCAGAGGAATATGATAGGGCACAATTTAGCATGGACTAAAACCCCATTTTCTTACTTTGAAGTGTTCCTTATCTTTGAAGTTTTCCCTCTCAGTTTGGGTCTTTTCTTGCATAGTGCCTGTAATGCACTGTGCTGCGTTGTTTCCTGAAGCATGCATGTGTTGTCTTTATTCTCTGGCAGATGTCCTGAGCCTCTTCTGACAATACCTCCTTTCTTCCCTCTGGTCCTTGTATCTATCTGATGTTGTGCAAGGTCTGTTTATTAGCCAGATCACACATTATTCACAAATCTCAAATACATTTGAGTAGAATTTTTACTTGACCTGACTTTATGTCTTTTACTTTTAAAGTAATGATCTATAATATCTTCATAATTTATTTACAGCAATGCAGTCATTCTTTTTTTCAACAGCGAATCAGCCACAATTCTCACAAGCTCTTATTGCCCTTCTGCCTGAATAACACAAATCAATAAAAACATCTTCTCCACGACCACTAACACAAATCTGCAACTTATATAATATAAAAGTATGCACGTGAACTATTTCTTATGGGATTAGCTTCCACAGACATCTGTTCACAATGCATTTTGTGTAGCACAGACAGTTACTTTAATGCCACTTGCGCCTGCCAACCAGATCACTCCATTTGGATAGCTGCAGCTGACAAACTCTCCACTATCTTGGGCTTCCACTGTCTCCATCACTTTGCTTGCTGGGCGATATGCCACAGTTCACCCTGCCAACTAAATACAGAAACCCATCACTCACCTATGCAGCATCAACTATTGCTTAAAAATAATCAGTCAAAACTGGAACTTTAAAAGCTCCTGTCATATCACTCACTGGCTCAACATACTTACAGCACATATATCAATAGAGAGAGCTTCTGACTGTGCTGCTGGGGGGGCTCTCACTTGCCTCTTCAATGGCTCACTCTGGCCTCATTCCTCTGTGATATATAAATCTCATATTAATGATCGTAATAGTTACTCATATATTATATTGTATTGTATATAATAATTCAGTTTATTATATTATTATCATTATTATGTTATTAGTGGTTACATCATATTGATTGTCACTACAACACTGCGTCTTGATCTGTCATACTCTATATTCCGCATAAACACATGACTACAATCACTGCACACATCTCAATACCTCTCATACACACATCGAAACATACACACACACACATTACCCATACACACCTCGAGATCTCTACTCCTGAACTCTACACACACACACACACACACACACACACACACACACACACAGAATTAAAGTGACTGTTATTTCATTCTTGTTTAGTTTTCTACATGTTTCATGTCATGGTCTGTACATCATGTTGTTCCTCTGTCTGTCCTTTGCATATTTTATCCCCATTTCTGTCATTGTTGTGTCTGTAAAGTCACTTCTGTTTTCTTTTTGAAATGCACCAATAACTGAAATTGACAGTGGGTTGTTTGGAACAGCAGTGTGAATGCTCTGTAATGAGCTTTAGCAGGAAAGATACCAACAAAGAGATGTTTAATATTCTGTGGGAAGTGTAATGTCATGTATTGCAATAAAATACAGTGGTCCTCAAAGTGCAGCACAGAATTTCAGAAAAATACAGAAATGGGCTGCAGAGATAAAAAAAAACAAACAAAAAAAAAAAAACAATGCTCTAAAAATATAGAAAGTAGAAGTAGAAAAACAACTAAATGCATCTGTACATTTTGACAGATTCCAATTTTCCACTAATGGCTCAGAGCTTGGATGACACGCTTCATTTGTCTTGATAAACTGTTTTTTCTCATCATAAACATACAGAAAGACGTCTCTCTCATAATTGAGCTCCATTGTTGGCACTGAACTGCTTCACTACAACATTCTCTCAACAACTCAATCATCCTTCCTTCTGTCCCTACATCCCCAAACAAATCTCCTGTCATTTAGTCCCTATTTCTCTGCTGCTCTGCCTTCAACCTCGACCTATGAGGCCACATTTTGTGTCACTGCCATTCATGCTGGCTCCAAACCCATTTTCCTCACATAGTTATTCTCCTTTCTGGCATTACTTTAGCAACTTTTTTGTATCACTCGTTTTCCCAGCCCTGCTTTTTTCTGCTACTGCCTTGTTGGAAAGAAAGAAATGATAAGAAATAATAATAAATAAAGATAAAGATAAGCATGCAGATTGCAAGAGAAATCAACAAATTTTAAACTGTCTGATGACCACTGTATTCTCTCTCTCTCTCTCTCTCTCTCTCTCTCTCTCTCTCTCTCTCTCTCTCTCTCTCTCTCTCTCTCTTCTCTATCTTCTCTCTATTCTCTACATATCTTTTGTCTGTCCATCCAGAGAAAGGAATTCCCTCCTTTGTTACTCCTCTTGAGGTTTCTTTCATTTTTTTCCATGAAAGGTTTTTTGGGAGAGGTTTGCCTTATCTGAATCAGTGGTACAGAGGTTACTGTTTGCTGTACAGATTGTAAAGCCCCTTGAGGTAAATTGTGATTTGTGATACTGAGCTATATACACAAAACAAACACTGACTTGACTTGACTGCGAGAAAGAATAAAATAAAAGGTCAACTTGTTTTTGACCCTCTCTGTTTTGTGTCCTTTCTTGCTTGCCTACCTGCTGTTTGGCTCTGTTTGTACATCATTATCTGCAAAATTTACGATTATTTCTCAAGTGACTGCTACCCCCCGGCTGTCAGGATTGGTTAGCTATATAATGTCCAGAGTGGCAGGTTTCTCTGGTCTCTTGCTCTTGAGAGATCTCCATTTCTCATCCTCAATGATCTATATGCCTTGATGCTGTCCTTGAAAAAACTGTGACATTTGGTTGCAAGCCTGAAAAGCATTTCTGGTGTTTACATGACAACTGGAGTGCAGACTAAATTAAACAGCAGGCAGGCTGATAAACTGATAAATGTTACACAAAAGGAGAACTTAGCCTGTCCATGATCATCCAATTTCATGGTTCAAAATGTGTTTCAATTGTGGCATCAACTATCAATGTACCAAGAGGTGGTATGGACCCTGTGATTACCCTCAAGGCAGATTTGATAGTTTTCCTTGATTTGCAAAAGGTAAGTGCAATAGAGATGAAAGCAAGTCTTGAAAATGACAAAAGAAATGGGCTGAAATGTGGCTGGCTCACAGAAAGTTATGAGTGGTCCATGATGCTGAAGTGACCCTTCCACTCAATTGTCTCTCAATGTATTGAAGCTCTCAGGATGGAGAACTGCGTGAAGGGTTTGTTTTCACATTCACTCTCTCTTTGAAGTAATACCATGTGTGCTTGGATACACACATGGGTATTTCCATTTGTTCCTCATGGATCCATGTCCCTGCTGCCTGTTATTGTCTGCAATTCATTCAAGTGAAACAACAGTGGATTGGATTAAGTGTGACCTAGGTGTCAGTCCACCATAGTGATGCATGAGTTGTCTGTTTCTAAAGACTGTCTCATGTCAGATGACATCTAAAACAGGTAAATCGATGTTGTTTTCTAATGCCAGGAGGAGGAGGAGGCATTAGCTTCTCTTCTTGTAACCTTGTAGGGCAGTCAAATTAGTGTCACAATACAAGTATCCAAGTGTGTTAATTGATGATTACTTAACTTTTAAACCTTGAAAACTTGGTAATGAAACAAACACTCAAGCTAGGTTTTTATTTGTCAAGACAAACCTGCTTCTCCTGTGCTGCCAGGGAAAAAAAACACAGGTTGAGGCTCTGTGTCTTCCCTTGCTTGAAAATGGTGATCTGTTGAACACCTCCGCCCCATGGTTGCATCATCTGGATAAGCTGTAGCACAGCACTGTGAGGCTTGTCACAGGCTGCAAAGCTCTCACTCACCATTGCGTTCTCTCTCCCCTGCCTTCATGGGTATATCTAAGTTAAATCTGGTAGCTATTGTTTGCACTCAAATGATACCCCATTACTGCACCGTCCTTAAAGTTTGCACTGAGATGGGCAATCAGTTCTTTCTGTATTTCGCCCCTGCAGCCTGGAACCATACAGATCTACAGCTAGATAAGCTGATTCTGATTAGGTCATTTAAGAATGTCAAGAAGGGTTTGGTGGAAAATTCAGCTTGAACTTGCAATTGCTTCCTTGGCTAGATCCTCTTCCTCCTGTCTGTCTTCTTAGGCATATGCTTTTGTGATTTGATTGTTGGTTGTTTTTAATGTTCGTGTGTGTATGGTGTGAAACACTCTAATGCGAGTCGAGTTTTGCTTTGTGTGTTTTTATTGTTTACATGCATGCTGTTGAAACACTGCAATTGTCTTGACGAGGGCTCCCTTGAAAAAGTGTTTTTGTGATCCTACTGGGTTAAATAAAGGTTTAATAATATAGATGTGTGATCAAACTGGAAGACCCAGTATCAAATTAATATTATCATCATCATCATCATCATCATATATTGTAAATGTGAAAATAGCAAATTACAGTGTAATGATGGGTTATGCAGGCTTTTTCTTAACCAAAAGCAGTGACTTCCTGGAGTCTTGTCATTGTTAGGTTGCCAAGCAACCTGCTTCCAGTCTATACACTAAGCTCAGCCAACTGTCTGCTGGCTCGAGCTTCATATTTTATGTGCATGAGAGTGCTATCAGTCCTCTCATTTGGCAAGAAGGCAAATAAGTGTATTTCTCAAGATGTCAAACTATGACTTTACTGAACTCACCAGATGGTAGAAAATCTTGTCAACCCATATGCTGAAAAAAAAAAAAACAATCAGGTTTATTCACATATGAGGAATTTGTCTTTGAATTTTGGTGCATAACAATAAACATGGTAAGAGCAAATGAGAAAATAAAATCAAAAAACAGTACTATACAATGCACAGAGATAATTATCCAGAACATGTGCATTGATGTAACACATTGAGAGATGTGAACTGTATGTTAATGTAACATGTATTGTCTGTGGGGTTTCAAGTGTCAGTGAGAGTCCTGGGCTTTGTTGATGAGGTTTGTTGTAGACAGGAAGAAACTGTTATTGTACCATAAGGTTTTTGATCCCGATAGCCTCCTCCGTCACAGGGGAGTGCCTCAAGAAGTTTCCAGGAAGTGTCCGGGATGGGAGGGGTTCACCACTATCGTTCCTGCTCAACTCAGGGTCTTGGAGGGATGCCAGATTGCAGCCAATCACCTTCTCGCCTCCTCTGTCCTCCAGGGTGGACAGCTATGGAGAGGCCCAGGTGGAGCTGGTCGGCTGGAGCTGGTGGATGGAGTCACAAAGATGGTGTCTGGTGACTGTTCCCTTATCTCTCAAATCAACAGTAAAACTCATTCTGGTCATTGGCCAGGCGCAAGTCTTCAGTGGTGTGGGGGGCTTTCATTTTAAAGTTGGTGACTGTCTGAGTTAGAACAGACAGGCAGAGGCTGAGATCTTAAACCAGTCCCCGTCTCCACTCGTGGACACTTCTTCCTTTTGCATCCTTAGCTGTCTGAGTTTGACTGTGAACCAGGGTCTGTCATTGTTATAACTCATCCTGGTGCATGATGCAGTCTACACAGAAGCTGATGCATGAGGTCACAGCTGTGTGTACTCACCCAGATGGTGAAGATGATGACGGACTGCTTCATTTCCCATCAGCTGTGATGCTACTCTGAAGGAGAATGCTTAGTGCTGCCACTGGTGGCCAGAAGCTATATTGCAGCAATACTAGTAATTATGTAAAACAGCATTTTTATTGCCACACATCTTCAGCCACCAGAGGAGTGCAGTCCTGGGTAAGGGTCATATGTCAGGTAATGTCCATAAAGTAAACATGTGCACCAAGTGCCCTCAGCACCTAAAACGTTACTGCCATAACTCAAATGAAAATATAATATTTTAGAGGGGAAAAAAAGTGGTGCCATACAACTATATTTTCTTCTGCCATTTTTGTGACGTTCATTTGCTTTATGAGGTTTCATGCAGCATTTCTTCAGAGCTGTTTTATTTCACTGCTGTGCAAAAAGAAAGTCACTGAAAAGGACATTTTAAAACAATGTCTCTGTGTTCAGCTCTTAATCCCCTATTACTTCCAAAATCACTTTAATCCTGTGTTTGAAAGGGCTTTTTAATTAAAAGACAGAGGTCAATTTTGAGGTGTTAGGGAAATATAATACTTTACTAATGTCTCATGAGATGGGTTATGACATCATCTCCAGCACACTCTCCACAACCATTTTCCTCTTTCCAGCTGCTAATTTTCTGAATATCCTCCCCCTCTAGATCCTTTGGTTCTGTAACGGGTTAGTGGAGGACCCAATTGCAGTGCCGGCTGATTTACAGGGAATACAGGGAAACAGGGAAACAGACAACTGGAGCAACACTGTCCCGTTCTGAGCAGAGAGCCAGCTCAGAAGAAGTAGTGTGAGGACAGCGGAAATCACTGACAGATTTCGGCGTGGTCGAAACCACTCTCGGAAGAAGAATATGCTCTTTGAAACCACTGTGGCGGTAAGATCCGCACACCCGCAGACACATGGCTTGGACAGAAGGAGTAGTCAGGAACAGGCAAGGTCAGACAACGGAGATCAGTCTGGAAAAGAACGGTGGAGAGTCTGGCATGACGCAAAGACAATCTGGCAACTGGGAAGAACAACAGCGTGGCTTAAATACCCTCCTGATGAGCCTAATAGGCTAGGTGTGCAGATGGGCAGGTGTGGGGCGTGGCTGAAGAGCTGCAGCACAGGTAAGTGCTATGCTGGACTGTGATAGGTTCTTTGAGCTATGGGGGCTGAAAATTATTTTCCTCTTTTTTTTTTTGCATTCAAGTGTGAGTATTCATCCAGCCTCCCGTAGTGCCACCTGAAGTACAGTAATTTCTCCTGCTACTGCTGAGAAATAAGATATTAACAGTCATTGTTATTGATTGATTTCCATGTCATTAGCTCAGGTCCACCAGTAAAATACCTGGGATATGGTTTGCCTGGATTAACCGTTACTGTGCTAGACAGACTTTGACTAGAACATGTGTGCCTGTTCATATCTGCTGCTGCCATTGTGTTTTGGCGTGAGAATTGTTTGAACAGCATGAGACTCAGCGTTTGTGTATCACACGCCAGAAGCTTGAGAGTTGGCTACAACACACAACAACAGCATTAGGAGGAAATTGCTCCTGTAATCAGAACTCACACTGTGCTCTTTTCCTTTTTCCTGTTGCAGCACTGTAAAATTAGCCAAAGCAACTCCTGCATTGTGCTGTACTACACCATGCTGTTTCTTATAGAGACAGTCCTTCATACACTGCAATTACAACGATCAAAAACCTCAGGCAGTGCTTTTTAAAGCTACCGAAAGGAAAGATTAGATCTAACATCTAGCATCTAACCAGAATGTGCAAAAAGCGGTTCAGTGCAGAGTAATGTACATATATAGTGTTAATAAATAGTACAAACAGTAAGGGGCGGATATGAATATGTTGTACAGTATGAACAGTACAATCATGTGCAGTTCAAATACAGTGCAGGTATAAACAGTGAATGCATTTGTTTTCACCCCCAAGAACATTTTGTTTTGTAGATGAGTGAGGGAGGGTGGGAGTGACGTAGTGTGGAGAGGGAATTTTTAAAGGTCACAAGCTGCTGTGTCCAGTGGATCCTCGGAATATAGTAATCCATTCTGGTCGCTTGATGGATTGTAAAGTCGAACCTGAGCAGTCATGGACAGTCACTGTGGTATGCATAGACCACCACTATCCTTGGTAGTATCGGTGCCTCACCCTTAGGGCTCTATTTTCGACTCCGCCACCGGCGCGGCGCAGGCGCAGCGCAAAGTCAGGTCCGCTGCGCCGATGGGGCGTGGCGGCACAGACTTTGGTATTTTCGTGAGCTGCGCCACCTACGCATCTCCACCTCCTTCTCATTTCAGTCCCAAGAAAGAGGAAAGAGGGGGGGGAGAAGGCGTGGAGTGGGTTTGGCATAGCCGCGTCAAATCTTCACCAATCACAGCAGCTCCTCGCCTCACCTTTAAGAACCGCTGGCGAGGTGCATGGCAAGTTTCCAGGAGACTGACATCACTCATGTCTCCTGACATCCGTTTGTATTAATTTGCACACCCGTTTGTATATACTGTTTATTTTTTCTCAGTATATATGTATATATATATTGTTTTATATGATGTTCTATATTTTGTGGTGTGTGTGTGCATGCATATATATATATATATATATATATATATATATATATATATATATATATATATATATATATATATATATATATATATATATATATCCCAGCCAGTTGCTGGGAAAGAATGGGAAACGCAATCACACTGATGATGCATCACACCAAACAGCAGTGTAGTCTATGTTAACAAGCCAGCTGAATCTGGCTCTTAAAAGATGTTACAACATCATGGGTGATGATTTGCATTATCACCATCTTTTCTCTATGTTGAATTTAGGAAGATTATCAAACCAACACGCTTCAACTTGAGTTTCCTGCATTTGATAATCACACGTTGATTGTTGACTATATTCTTATAAATAGTACTATTTTCTATTTGTTCAAAACAGCAAGGCATGGATCCAACAAATGGAAAAACTAGGGAATACTCGTACAGACCGACAGGAAACAGGAACACTACATTCAAGGGATGAACCAACAAAGGCTAGGTTTACACTTAGGGAAAACGCATATGTTTTCATGTGGATTTGGCCTCTCGTTTACACGCAGAGTTTTTTTCACGGAAAACAATCATTTTTAAAAACTCCAGCCAAAGTGGAGATTTCTGAAAACGCCGGTTATGTGTTGGTGTGTAAATAGGGTAACACAGCGTTTCAGGTTCCGAAACGTCACAACATGTGCCTGAAAATTCCTAACGTCATGTGAGCGACCTATGTACAGTGCGCCCATAGGTTTGGCATAGTTACGATGGCGCTCGACAGCGTATTTATCCGGGTTCATGTAAACGACAACATTTTTGAAAACGATGTTGTGTGCACAGTGTTATTTTTGAAAACGTTTTCCAAAATACCCTGCTACGTGTAAACATAGACAAAAACAAAGGGGAATACAATGACTTACATAGACAGGGAAGGAGAACTAATACACAGGTGAAATGAATCAAACAATCACAAGTGGGGAAACACAGGAAGTAAAGTACATGACACATGAGGTAACGCATCAAAATAAAACAGGAAATAACAAAATAAACAGCCCAGATTATGACAGTTTGTAAATCGAAGAAAGTACTTGCTCTGTACTTCTGACATGGAGGGGCTTGGATCTTCCCCCCCCCCCCCCCCCAATAATGTGTTTCTGCAAGTTCTAGTGTGGCAGCAACTGCTTGCTGTGTGCAAAGACAAACACACTTCCACATAAATGAGATCCTGATTTATTAAGTCTGATAAGTTTATTAATACATACATCAGTGTGTAACAGTCAGCAGTCATCGTTGGACCATAGTGTCTGCTTGAGCAAACATTTAATCTGGAGCAGAGCTCAGAACTCTCCTGTACCTAAAAGAATTCCTTGTCTGTTCTAAACAACTATTGCCCTGTGGCCCTCACCCTCCAGTGAGAGGAAATGCAACATCCTGCCATCCCAGCCAGCCCAGACCCTCACCAGTTTGCATTCAGAACCAACAGATTCACAGTGAAT
Source organism: Chaetodon trifascialis (assembly GCF_039877785.1). Taxonomy (NCBI): domain Eukaryota; kingdom Metazoa; phylum Chordata; class Actinopteri; order Chaetodontiformes; family Chaetodontidae; genus Chaetodon; species Chaetodon trifascialis. Next base: position 25,161,232 of record NC_092063.1, read on the forward strand.
GCAATCTCCACTAGCCTCCAATCAGTCCTCACACTCTTAAATAACAAGAAATACAGCACAACGCTGTTTTCAGCTCAGCAATCAACACAATCTACCCCAGGAAATTAATTAGCAGCAACAAACCTAGCCCTCTGGGCTTGAATAACACTTTACAACTGGATATTGGACGCTCAACACCCGAGTCCTGCAGGGCTGCTCAATCCCCTCCAGGTCACACTGTGCACACATGGCTGCAATCCATGACATGGAGAGAACTCTGTTTTGCTCTGTTCACCGACAGCAACACCATCACCAGCCAGATTTAAACCAACAATGAGATATTGTGAGGAAATCAACAATTTTACAAGGTGGAGAGAACAACTTGGTGCTCAATGTCAACAAAACAAATGAGCTGATGGTTGATTTTAGAAAAGACAAAGATGAGACAAAGACACACACTCCTGTCTACATCAGCTGAGCTGAGGTAGAGCAAATGAACAGTTTTAAATTCCTGGAAGTCAGCATCATAGAGAAGCTGTTATGGACATCACACATTCCACTCTAGTAAAGAAAGCTCAAAAACAACTGTATATGTTAAGGAAATATAGGAAGGCAAGGCACGCCATGTTGTTGTTAACATTTACAGAGGAGCGATAGAAAGCATCTTGAGTGGAAACATCTCAAACTAGCATGGGTTGTGCATGGCCCAGTACAAAAAAGCTCTGCAGCAGGTGATCAAAACCGGCCAGAACATCAGTGTTACCCAAATGCAAAGCATCAGTGATACTGGTGAGGTGAGGTGCCTGCGAAGAGCTCAAAGGATATTAAAAGACAGCACCGACCCCAGTCACAGTCTGTTTACCCTGCTGTTATCTGGCAAGAAAAACAAACGTCTCTCTGCTTCCATACCACCAGACTACTACTACTTCTTTCTTCAGGCTGTAAGACTGCTCAATTCATTATCCACACCACCATAAAAATATATTTATTTTTATGACTTACTATTTATTCAGCCATTCATATGATTTAGGTTTTGTGGGTAGATAACAGGACAACTAACATTTTGTTATAGAACCCTGTGTCGTACAATGAAAGAGTAAATAAATGAACCTTGTAACATGTACCTTGTCCCTTGACAGACACAAAAACAGGAAGAGAGATTGAGGCAGATGAACATGTTGATGCTTCAAATGGCTCTGTTTGGGCTGTGACACACATTCATTCCCACCAGGGGATTTGTATGTGTTTAATGCATTAAGCACATTCCCTGGGGCCAAAGGCAGAAATCCATGTGTTAAAGCCTGACAGTCAGAGGGAGGACTAAAGAGAGGTGAGAAGTAATGGAGCTTTCCTTTAATTGCTCTAAGGCAGGAATAAAAGCAGCTTCTTTGTGGGCAATAGTTAGAGGATGCTTTTGTATGATTAAATGAAATAATACTTGCGAGATGAGGCCACTCATCCCCAGGGAGTGGTGAAGGCTGTGTGTCTGGAGTCCACTGCCATAAAACCTTGGGAGTATGCTTTACCTGTAGCCTCCCTGTGTGTCTGTCAGGTCTTGCATGTGGGGGAGTGGGTGCCTGCCGCTAACTGTTTTCTGGTTGAGGAGCCTGTACTCTATACACAGACGGAAACTCCCATTCTTTTTAAGAACAAAGACGACAGGAGCAGCATTGGGTTACTTTGATTTGACCATCCATCCCTTGATCAGCAAGTTCTGACTGTATTTTTTGACCTCTTTGTATAATGCTTAGGCACTGAACCTGAACAGGAATATCATCTTCAAGGTTGATTGTCATCTGCAGGCTTGGAATGCCATCAATGTTGTTGGCATTGTGGACAAAGGCAGTAGACTCCTCAAACAGCATTTTGGTCACAATCTATTTTTCTTCCAAGTGTCCAAGGTCAACCGATGGGTGCCACAATTGTAAGGGAGGGCCATTAGCATAATGGAGGACTGGATGCTCCAGTCTGGAGTCTCTGGATGCTGACCTGTGTGTTGGACGTCTCACTTTGATGACTTTGGCAATGTGCTGCCAATAGTGGCTCACTTTGGCAGGGTGACTTCATGCTTGGTGTCAAGAACAGGCCCAGAAAGATCAATCTTGGTGGTGATACACTGTCTCGCTGTCCCCTTGATATCCATCAGTTAGTGGCTGAATGCACAGAGGAATTGTCACAGGAGGATGTAGCCTGGGTTGTATTAATTAACATTGCCTTGTAGGAAGAAGGCAAATAGCCTAATGAACCCCTTCACACAATTCAGTCAATTCAGTGACAATCAACTGATTAAAGCCTAGAGGGAGCATTCAGCCATTGGTGAGATCATAAAGATGAAAGAAACAAATGCTCCCAGCTGGAAGGAAAATGATACATGAATGTAAGAAGCTGCACCTGAAAAAATGGCCTTCCGTATCAGGAGACCTGTGAGAGGCAACAGCGTGTCCATACTGATAAAATTGAGCAGACTGCCCTCAAATACCTCCATGATGACATGGGCCATGTTGGCACAGTGAGTGCTCAGTCTGGCTAAGCAGAGGTTCTACTGGCTGTTCATGAAGAATGAATTAAATCTTGGAATAAACAGAAGAAACCTGTCACTCATGTCCGAACACCCATGGGGAGAATAACATCCAACTCACCAGTGGAACTTGTACTGACGACCTACACGTTGAAACCAGCCAAGGAGGGTATGAGTACATCTTGGTAGTAGTAGATTATTTCACCAGGTTTTCCTTAAGATAAACCCACAAAGAACAAGTCTGGCAGGACAGCAGCTGAGCAGATCTTTAATGACTATATTCCTCGTGGATGATAACATCCACTTTGTTGGACTGATAATAACTTAAGAATGTCACTTTATGTCAGGAAACAATGAAAGAAAGGCAGTGTGAGTAAGTGTATCTGGAAGATACAGCTATAGAATCACACTACTCTGCCTTCTGTAATTTGGGTAAATGGTCAATCCTTGAGGACCAAGATGGACAAACTACAGGAAATGTCATTCATTTCTACAACTGATAGGATTCCTGTGCTATGGCATTCACCGAAACTTAGCTCACCAATGTGGACAAGAACTTGACTTCAGTATTAGCAGCTTTAGCAACAGTATTGTGTCGCCAAGTGCTTGCTCATGAGGGAATTGTTGGGTCTCTGTAGATAAAGACGATGGTCTGTACCAGCTCTATATGGAAAGTGTCTTGAGACAACCTCTGTTGTGATTTGGCGCTATATATATAAAACTGAATTGAATTGAAGTGAATATTGTTTTGAGTCCATAATTGAATACAATATAGAATATGCTAATTTTGCCTTTTTTTTCTCCACCCAGTTATATTGAGACAAAAGCAGGACCAATAATACATGGCGACAGGTTGGCCTGCCAGGTGTGTGGCCAGTATTGTGAAATATTTTATTAAAAGACACATGATCTACTATGCACACTCTCTTTATGTTAGAGCTAGCATGCTATCATCCATCCATCCATCCATTTTCTATACCCGACTGTCCCTTTCCAGGGTTGCGGGGGGGCTGGAGCCTATCCCAGCTGTCAACAGGCGAGAGGCGGGGTACACCCTGAACTGAAATTAGTGCAGTGTTGGTTGCTGATTATCAAAACCTCGGCAAGTTTGCTAAAGAATATCTCTACAATTGTGTTTTCTGACATTTAACTGCTCATCCTAAACTAAAACAAGATAGTGAATACAAAAACTAAAAAATACTGTTGTTTTACTAAACGTGACGAAAAAGTGCTAAGAGATGGCCATGGCAACACAAAACAAAACCTGAACTTTGAGCTTTGAAGAGACAATGGAGAGATTCTATCTTTGTTTTAAATGAAAATGGCAGTTTTGATTAAGAGAGAGAAGGAGAATAAGAAAGAAGAGAAAACATCACTCTCTACGTTTACATGCATTCAAGTAACCCTTTCATAAAAAGAATATCAGCAATAACCCAGTTGCGCATGGCCATGTTAACACTTGAAAAACCAGAATATGTTCATATTCTGGTTTTTAAAAACCAGAATATGACCCCTGGGGTACTCCTTTTCTAACCCGACTATTTGGTCATGTATACGCGTATCAGAATATCCCCATCGAACGGAATATTAATTTGTGTTCTGCTCATGTTCTATTCGCAAGGAATCTTGGTCTTTTGAATGCAGGTAGCATGGATATGGATGGCACAGCTCCGGCTCCTTTTCCTATTTCTTCACGTTCTCGCCTTCCATTAATGAAGAAAGTGAGACAGAATAGTGTCAAGTACTGGTGGTGAGTCAGTACCAGCACCAAAGCGCAAACGAAGGCGACTGCTACTGGCCCCGGGCTGTTCATTATCCGCAGTGCTGCTGCTGTTGTTGTTTTTGAAATGACGCGTATTGCATCATGATGTTCTCCGTGCGTTGATACGTTCTCCATGCGTCGACACCTTGTCCGTGCGTCGCTGTTTTGATCGGAATATCCCAATTGATTACCCCTGTTTGCTCACGCATGTAAACAGGTTATTCTGAATGTTTAAGAAACCGGAATATTGACCATAACCCGAATATTGACTGCATGTAAACGTAGTCTGATTAAAAGAGTTCCCTGACCTCATCACCTGTCTGCACAGCTGCTCCCCATTAGTAACCAGCCCCAGTGGCAGTACCAGACTCTTTCACTCTCTCTGCCAGTCCTGTGTGTTGCCTCCTCCATGTTCCAGTACCCCAAATTGCCTTTGACACCTGTCTGCTTTAGCCCTTTGAGTGTGCCTTACTTGTTCTGACTGCATTCACACTGTCAACTCTAAGCCTGCATTTAAAAACTGCTTTCATCTACCTCTTAAGCCTGCATCCATGCTTAAGTGGAGCTCAACCATGTCTGATCATTCTCTTTCTAATTTGTCAATTGGTACCTGCTGCATGATTTTGGTTTTAGTGCATCTTCCTCTTCTGTGCTCTTCTCCGCTGTCAACACAAACACAATAAAAAACACAAGAGTTCCACCGACTGTGTTGTAAATGTGTCAAATTTAGCACTGGGTATATTCTCATGGAAATACAATGTTTTTTTTTTGTCAGAGAAGCTGTGGAATCAAATGCATGGTTCTCATATAAAGGTTTATGGAATTAACTGCAAATAAATTAATATATGAAGTAACTATGAATTAATATTCCTTAACAGCTTAGCTATGTACTATATGTGAACTAGTCACGTACAGTCGCAGTGACTTTCTCAGTTGTTAACAGTGAGCACCAGGAATGCATGATAAATCCTGCATTAAATCATAAGTCATGCATCCCACTGTTAAAATGAACACATCTAGGGACCTGAGACACCAAGCTGACAGCTGGCTGTCAGGTGCAGTTGGGCCATCAGTTGAAATCTGACTCCTTTTCTGTGTGTTCAAACAGAAGAAGCCTTTTGTTGGCTTTTGTTCTTTGGTGTATTGGGGTCACTAGTTGTGAAATAAATTCACACCGGCAGTTAATTCACTTCAATGGAATCTCGTCAATCAGAGGATTTGCTTGCGGGCAAAGTAAATCCACATAAATCTTCGGTGTCAAGTTTAACTTTGGTGAATGTGCGCCATTGATCAAAAGGCCTTTTTCATAACAGACCTGTCATTGCAAGAAATTCACAGGTGGAGCCAAAACTGATCACAATGGCTCTGTGTCGTTTAAATATCCCAGTAAGCTAACTCTACAACCGTGATTCCAAAAAAGTTGGGACAGTGTGTAAAACATGAATAACAGAATGTTTTACTTTGCAAATCTTTTTTGACATATACTCAATTGAAACCAGTACAAAGACAATATATTTAATGTTTGATCTCATCAGATTAATTGATTTTTGTAAATATATGATTATTCTGAATATCATGTAGCAACACGTTTTGGGACAGGAGCAGCTAAAGACTGGGAAAGATGTGGAATGCTCCAGAAACACCTGTTTGTAACATTGCACAGGTAAACAGGTTGATTGTAACAGGTGATAGTATCATGGTTGGGTATGAAAGGAGCATCCTGGAAAGACTCAGTCGTTCACAAGCGAGGATGGAGAGAGGCTCACCACTTTGTGAACACATGATTGTATGAAGGATGTTACTACATGAGCTCAGGGACACAGTTCATTTAGAAATGATTGCATTCTGTTTTAATTTACTCAGAATTGTTGTAAATGAAATGGCAGTTATCAATGAAAGATTATTACATTATTACAATTACATTACATTACAATATTTTTCTCAGTCTCTTCGGTACATTTCTCAGATCAGAATTGAAATTCTCAAAACTATTTGTCCAATCCTCACATCATTGTGTCACATGCACATCAAAAAAGCAGTTTCTCATTTCTTTGAACAAGTTCTAAATGCTTTGGTACATCCATGCAAATGATTATGTACGATTCTCTGCAGTTTCCTACATTATCAATTTCTTATGTCATGTTGATCAAAATGTATTATAATGGGTCTCTGTTGAGACATTAGGCATTAGTTCATTGCATAAGTCTTTACATGCAAAATGGTTGAACAAGTTGTCATAATCTGTCAAACATATTTCCATATATTTCCATTAGACTTTTTTTCTAAATCTGCCCTGAATTAATCGCTCCCAGGTGAATCTTGACTTTCTCTAATGAAGGGAAATGTGGAACATCAGGAGGTAAAGGAAGACTGCACTGTAATTCCTACAGCACTGCATGTACAGTTTTCCCTAAGGAGTTTGTGCTATGTTCACATTTCTACTTTCGTTTCTTTGGTTTTTTTTCTTTCTTTCTTTTCCTTTCTGTATCGCAATGACATGGTCTGTCAACAAATTACAGTACAAACAGTAAAAGCGTAAATGTGAATCTTGTCCAGTCTCTTGCAATCAATCTCCCACACACACTAAGGTGTAACTCACAATTTACAATAATTATCATCAAAACTTTAGCCATAGTTCACATCAGAACATCCCTCCAGAGTACACTGTTATATTGACAACATGACTAAGCAATTTGACTGTCTTATCCGTACACATTGACACAAGGATATGTCATTCTGATGTCACTGACATGTTCATTGACACAGACATTTACTTTTGAGAGATGAACTAAGGATTTTGAGCAAGTAACTGCCTTTTGCAGGTAATCCATGGTGTTTTGCTATTTGTACGAATTGTTTTGAGAAATGAACTTACTGTTCTGCAAACGTCGAGGATCATTTACAGCTGTCCTGTAACATATCAAAATGTTTGGTGTGAAAAAGGCCTATAGCAAATCACCCTGACACTACTGACTTTTTCCAAAAAGTCCAAAAAGAAGAGCAGGTATAGCAGCACTCCACCTTCCTCTGTCAAAGTATAAATACTCCATTTCCTATGTCACAAGGCTTCTAGAATCACATATATGACAAGGACATGGAGATGAATTTGGGTGTCTCAGCTTCTGGTGTGACCGCAGCCTTAGATTTAACTGGCCCCTCTAAAAGGACTGGCCTCAGTCTGACCATATTGAAACTTGTCAAAGGTCAGAACCAGCTGGGGGTTCCATGCTCTCATTCAGTGTGAGCACCCACAACGTGGCCGGTCGATTGATCAGCACAGCGTGAGCATAAAGGTTGCAGATTCTGGCCCAGCAGGAAGGCTGATTAAAGCATTTGGTGTAAGTTAACACAGTGCTGTTTTCACAGCATTTGTAGAGAACACTCCTAACATTTCCACTCTGTTGTTAGGAAACAGGCTATGTTTTACTCCTTCTATTGTCTACAGGTGCTGGTCATAAAATTAGAATATCATGGAAAAGTTGATGTTTTTCAGTAATTCCATTCAAAAAGTGAAACTTGTATAATGTATACATTCATTTCACACAGACCGACATATTTCAAGTATTTACTTCTTTTAATATTGATGATTATACCTGACAACTAATGAAAACCCCCAGTTGAGTATCTCAGAAAATTAGAATATTGTGGAAAAGGTCAATATTGAAGATATCTGGTGCCACACTCTAATCAGCTAATTAACTCCAAACACCTGCAAAGGCCTTTAAATGGTCTCTCAGTCTAGTTCTGTAAGCTACACAATCATGGGGAAGACTGCTGACCTGACAGTTGTCCAAAAGACGATCATTGACACCTTGCACAAGGAGGGCAAGTCCCAAAAGGTCATTGCTAAAGAAGCTGGATGTTCACAGAGCTCTGTGTCCAAGCACATTAGTAGAAAGGCAAAGGGAAGGAAAAGATGTGGTAGAAAAAAGTGTACAAGCAATAGGGATAACCGCACCCTGGAGAGGATAGTGAGACAAAACCCATTCAAAACTGCGGGGGAGATTCACAAAGAGTGGACTGCAGCTGGAGTCAGTGCTTCAAGAACCACCACTCACAGACGTATGCAAGACATGGCTTTCAGCTGTCGCATTCCTTGTGTCAAGCCACTCTTGAACAAGAGACAGCGTCAGAAGCGTCTCACCTGGGCTAAAGACAAAAAGGACTGGACTGCTGCTGAGTGGTCCAAAGTCATGTTCTCGGATGAAAGTAAATTTTGCATGTCCTTTGGTAATCAAGGTCCCAGAGTCTGGAGGAAGAGAGGAGAGGCACAGAATCCACGTTGCCTGAGGTCGAGTGTCAAGTTTCCACAGTCAGTGATGGTTTGGGGTGCCATGTCACCTGCTGGTGTTGGTCCACTGTGTTTCCTTAGGTCCAAGGTCAATGCAGCTGTCTATCAGGAAGTTTTGGAGCACTTCATGCTTCCTGCTGCTGACCAACTTTATGGAGATACAGATTTCATTTTTCAACAGGACTTGGCACCTGCTCACAGTGCCAAAGCTACCAGTACCTGGTTTAAGGACCATGGTATCCCTGTTCTTGATTGGCCAGCAAACTCCCCTGACCTTAACCCCATAGAAAATTTATGGGGTATTGTGAAGAGGAAGATGCGAGATGCCAGACTCAACAACGCAGAAGAGCTGAAGGCCACCATCAAAGCAACCTGGGCTCTCATAACTCCTGAGCAGTGCCACAGCCTGATCGACTCCATGCCACGCCGCATTGCTGCAGTAATTCAGGCAAAAGGAGCCCCAACTAAGTACTGAGTGCTGTACATGCTCATACTTTTCATGTTTATACTTTTCAGTTGGACAACATTTTTAGAAATCCTTTTTTTGTATCAGTCTTAAGTGATATTCTAGTTTTCTGAGATATTGAAATTTGGATTTTCATTAGTTGTTAGTTTAAAATCATCTAAATTAAAGAACTAAACATTTGAAATATACCAGTCTGTGTGTAATGAATGAATATATTATACAAGTTTCACTTTTTGAATGGAATTACTGAAATAAATCAACTTTTCCATGATATTCTAATTTTATGACCAGCACCTGTTCATATCCTTGTCACTTGGCCTTGGATACATGCATTTTCTGCCGAGTAGTGCTGCAATACACAGCAAACCACTGTAATTACAGTTTTTCTCAGTCGCTTTGGTGCATTTCTCACATCACTATTAACATTCACACAACAGTTAGTGCATTTTTCAAAAGCATGTCACTTTCTCAAAATGGATAGTTCATTCCTCAGAAGCAAGTATTTATGTCAATAAAAGTGTCAGTGTCATCAAAATGAAAAGTCCTGATACCATTGTTTATGAACAAGATAGTCAAATGGCTTTGTCATGTTTTCATTATGAGTTTACTCTGTAAGTGTTTTCAAATGCAAAAAAAAAGTCAGATCTTGGTGGCACTACCTCAAGAAAATGCTCAAGACAGCACTAACTATTTGCACAGCCATTTGAAAACTACAGTAAAGTTACACATTACTGTATTTAGTGAGGTAACTAAGTACAAGACACTGAATAGATATGTTTCACATTTCTGCATATGCTCTTTGCAAAAAACCCCCAACCAAACAAACAAAAAAAAAACTACACAATTATTTACGATAAACATAAGAAACACCCTTTGGGTAGAGCTGTGCACAGCTGTAAAAAATATTGCAGTACATACTGGAACTTAACATAAACATACAGAGTACTGTAAATCATTCATACACATCCAGACGTTCCTGTCTGTCTGGCCACATATTTTCATCTACATCACAACGAAGATCATCCCTTGCAATGCAGCGAGGAAAGTATCTCCTCGAGTGGCGAATCCACCCTCTGCAGGACTCTGCTGTGATGTCATTGCATGCTGCATCCATGGCCGCTAGCAGGGCCATTTGAGTATGTGGATGGTGGTCATATACCTTCCACCTCCAGGCAGAGAAAAACTCCTCCATTGGATTAAGGAATGGGGAGTAGGGAGGGAGATATTCCACCAGCATTCTTTCATGTGCTGCAAACCACTGCCTGACCAGATCTGAGTGGTGAAAACGCACATTATCCCAAACAACAACATACTTGTTCAGATGGTGTCCAGTTTGACCCCTCTCATTCTCAGGGATTACAGTATGTCCCTGTAAAGAGTGTCTAAAAAAGTCAGCAGATGTTGTGTGTTGTATGGACCAAGGCGGGTGATATGGGTGAGGAAGCCATTTTCTGAGATTACTGCACACACTGTAACATTCCCTCCTCGTTGGCCTGGGACATCTATGGTTGCTCTCTGTCCAATGAGATTTCTTCCACGCCTTCTACGTTTTGCCAGATTGAAACCTGTCTCATCAAGGTATATGAATGTGTGCAGCAGCTCCCTGGCCTCCAGTACACGCTTTATCCCAGAAAAGAGAGAGAGAAAAACTATAACAACTTTTCCTGTGTAACATAATGCATTTTGTCCAACATATTGTTCAGTATGCAATGAGTACACATACACAGAACTGTCTTGTAAGTGTATTGCATGGCACTACTCAAAGTAAACAGTTTACAGCTCTGATTATTAGAGTATGCATAGAGCACATTCATGTTTTACCTGTACATACTGGTGGCAGATCTCTTTCACTCTGTCGCTGTTCTGTTCAAATGGCACATTATACAATTGTTTCATGCGCATTTCATTTCTCTTGAGCACTTGTAGCGATTGATACAGATTCAATATTCCCAAAGATATTGTCGTCCTCTCTAACAGCACTTTGTATGTCTCTCAACCTTATGGCATTGTTTGCAATCACCATTGCACAAATGGCTTCCTCTGGAGTAAAAAGGGGCCCTCTTCCACCTCTGCGAGGTTGTCTTGCAATCCTGTGTGGTGCAGAGTAAAATTACTGTAATGCACAGTAAACATGAGATATACTGCATTAACCCATATTACTGTAGTGTATACAATAACAGTGCTTCCCACCTGTAAAATACTGCAGTACAGTACCATACTGTAAATATGGCAAATCTTTACTGTAACACTACAATACAGTAAATCTGTGCTGCAGTAAAGCTGCTAGTCGAAATGTAAAAAGTAACAAGTTCTTGTCCCACTGTAAGCTTCGTGTATACTGTAACACAATGACAGCAGTGCAGTGCAGATTGTTTAGCTGAATTAATGTCCAATATACACACCTGTTCTCCCGACGAAATGTTTGAATAATTGAATATACAGTGCTTCTCCCAACATTTGGCTGCACCCTTTGACCAGCCTCAGCCATTGTGAGGCCGTGATTGACAACATGGTCCACAATTGTTGCCCTAATTTCATCAGGAATCCGCCTATGTACTTGGCCTCTTCTTCCTCTTCCCGTGTTTTGTCCCCTTCCCCTTCCTCCATGCATCCTCACTCCTCTTACACCACACTGACCTTCCATCTCTGTGTCACAGTATTGTAGAAATGGTACACACTATGTCCTGCTCACTTCATATATGCTAGCCAAGTGAAGGTTCATGGGATTCAGCTGTGAGTGACTGTGGAGAAGTGGCTTATCATTGTTTGCAACTAATGCTTCACACACTCCTCCTCATCAGAGACAGATGAGGTTCATCTGAGAGATATTGTTCATTTTAGGAGACTTTTCAGGAAAAATGATAAAGAAATGTATAAAATTTGCTTTGACAGATTTTGACAACTAGTTCAACATTTTGTACGTAATGACTCAAGCAATGAAATGAAGACTATTAGTTTTATAAGGAATGTCTATTCAGCATTCATAAGTATAGTTCATTTTGACTGACATGACATCAGCAAATGATAATGGTTTAAAACAGCAGAGGATTGTATGAAAGCAGTGGATGAATGTCTAAAAGCATTTGCAATTTGTTGGAAAGAAAGAGAAACTGCTGCTATAATGTGCACAAATGACTTAATGTTGTGGAGGTTGGACTAACAGTTATGAGAATTTTCATTCTGTTCTGAGAAATGCACCAAAGCGACTGAGAAAAACTGTAATGTCAGCAAGCTGCTGCCTTCCAGCTTGAAGAGAAGGAGGAGCATCCCTGGTTTCTCTCATTTTCTTGCCAGGATGCTGCTTGGAGTAAGATGGATTTGACAGAATGCTTCGAGACAAGAGGGGCTAAGTTACAGTGTTATTAATGGAGGGCAATTTCTTCTACAGACATTTTTAGAATAACTGAGGTAAAGCGTGATACAGCTCTCAGGAGGTGAGATGGCTGATGGAACCAAATTAGTCATTCATCTCCTCAAAGACACAGACCGTATGGTTTTCCATGAATCTTTTTACCAAATGAACCAAACAAACCGATAAAAGCTAAAGAGCATCCTAACAGCATGCTAAACCACCAATGACACCAAGCAGCACACAATATGTTTTAGCCTTATAATGCGATCAGCAGCATGCTGCTCAAACCAGCAGCCAGCCAGGCCTGCCCCTGTGTTCACACCCTGTATGTCCTCCTGATACACACATTGAATTTAGTGCAAAACAATCTTTCAAAAAAACATTTAATATAGTTGAATAGTTCATTGTAATATATGTTCTTCCAATTTCACAAAACCTCATGGGCACATGGAGTATGTCTTACAGTATTTTTGTATTGATTCTCATGAAATCTGATTATTTTTAAACTACTCTATTTGAATGATGAAATGCTGCTGGAGTCTCATCCTGCCATATCTTTTTCTGATGCTGCCTTTTGATGATCTCTTAATGGTAATACTCACCCCAAACCTCTAGAGGGCAGCATGTGTCCATGTATTCTTCAAAAACACCTCAAGCGCTTGTTTCTGTTTTTGGAAGGTTTTTGTCTTCCCTCAATGGATGTCAGTGCCTCTTTCTCTGTTGACCCCCAGTGTTTCTTCTATCAACCTGAAAAGCGATTACCATTGTCACAGACATGCAGTCAAGTGGATTAGAGGACAGGATTCAATTCACCCATTTGGCAAGGTGTACTTTATTCCTATTGCATGTTTGAGTTAGTGTGAGACTGAGTAATAAATTTCAATTTGTCTCTTGAAACAGTTTCATTTCTGAAATTTGAGGTGTTTCCTGACAGTGAATGATACACTTAAACTTAGGACCTCTGCAAGTACATACAGACTCAACATCAAGGGTTTTTACAGTGTCAGTTGGTGAAAATTTCAAAGTAGAAGTCCCACTTTTCTATCTTTAATTGGCCTTGTTTATGAAATTGGAGTTTGTTTTTAACCTATTGGTCCACCATCACTGAAAATGGCTACAGCTAAGGTAAAAATCCCACATTTGTTGCTTGAAATAGCTCAGTTTCTGAATATCAACACATTAATCCATAAATTAATGAATGATGCTGAAAATGTATTACAAAGTTTTTACCTTAGGCGCTCTCTTAAGGGCAAAACTGCTTTGTGAATAGCTTGTATCTTTACTAAGATCTAGTCTCAAGGGTAAGGAGTAAGAATTTTCTTAGAATATTGTCACGAAGAGCAACTCTTTGCAGTGGGAAGCTTCGTGAATACAGCCCCTGATCTATTTCCCAGAAAAACTTTGTTGAGAAATTTCCAAGTGCTTGCAGGTAAAACCACCAGAGACATTTTTCAAGTTTTATATGAGTGCTTAAACTCAAATTGACTTGCCCTGCAGTCATACAGCAGAAAAGGTCCTCTTCACCACTGCATGCTCCATCTCAAGGCTCATGCTATGAAATGGATGAATGATAGAATTTAAATTAAATTGAAATTAAGTTATTAATACTGAATTCTAAAATGAAAAGACTATATTAAGAAATCTCGGCTATGGTCGGCTATGTAGAGGCTGTTGTTATTTGGGATCCTCGCCAACATTCTACAAAAATCAGTTTCATCAAATGAGGAACAAAAGGAAGTAAGAAGGTAAACTTTATTTGTACTTCACATTTAAGACACAGAGCTTCACAATGACAAAAAGGAAACAGCATTCAGTATAGAAAAATAAAAATGATTAATTAGTCCGTACAAATACACAAACATAAATACATACCACAACAACACTGCTAGGCCTACTATTAAAAAGTCAAGTCATTGGCTTTAAGATCAGATGACTCATCTTATTTACTATTACTTCACCAACTCAAATGTTTCACAACTCAGAAAGCAAATAAGCAAATGGACAATTCCTTTAAGGTGACAAGCAATTCCATTATTCAGCAGTAATAATGCTGCACTATGGTCTACAAACTAATCTCTGCCATTCTCCTAGGAATGATACATGTTCTCATAGAGGGCTCTCTTCTCCTCCCTGTGGTCCCTCAGTCATGGATGCCCTATGGCTCCATCTGAGCTGCCGAGCTCATGCCACATTTGTCAGCCTGAGAGCGCGGCGGGGTTTGGTTCATCACTGAAGAGGGAAGGGAGACTGGAGTAGTGGCGTTCTCACTGAGGCTCTGGACTGTCACTGATGACTAGCACAGAGAATTCATGTTAGATAAATTCATAACATGCACATACAGTAGATGTTGATATTATCAACTTAATTTCTTACAATTTCATTTAATAAGACTATAAAAAACACAAAGATTGAAGATATTTTTTGCTGTAGGTGATTTTCTTCAGAAATAAACCAAGCAAGTGTCACTGTGAGAAGTCATCCAACCACATCTAAGCTATGCCACATCTAAATTCAGAGCACAAGTTAGCTTAGTGGCAAAACTGAATGGCAAAGTGGAGTCTCTGATCAATGATAAAAATGATTTTGGAACAAATTCTTAATCTTCGTCATGATCTATTCCCTTCATCTGAAATTGCAGTCACTGAATAACCTTTCTAATTTGATAAAGCAAGAATGTTGAGATCATGAACTCACAGCAATATGTGAGAAGGGGAGCAAAGCAACAACCAATCAAGGATCAGGATCAGACTACGTGCCCTAACATGTAGGCTATACTGCAAGTAACAGCAGAGATAATTGGAGGGTGAGATTGATCCAGTTCACTTTCAATGACAGAACTGTCCTGTGGCATAGAGACAACACGAGAATTCTGTGGGTTGGAATTTTATTCACATCACTGGACATCTGGAAACATTGTGTGATTGCACAGTTGCTATTTGAGGTGTAAATATTTGTTTGGCTTCAGACATTTCCCAGTGATCATTACAACCTGATGTGAATACTACTTACAAGTCAGAAGCCAGTAATTACACTAACACAACAAAGTGAACTACAGTATTCACAGAGAAGGAAAAAGGTCATATATGCAATATGAGGCAGAAAAGAGAAAATCAAAATACAAATCTGTGAATTTCTGGCTTTTGTACAAGTAAGGAAGAAGCAAAACCGGCTGACAGACAGTTATGTGAAGCACAGAAAGCAGACGAAAGGCAGAATTCTAAAATATGGAGGGCAACAGCGACAGGACAGGAACAAACACTTCAACAGACAACACAGCTCCTCTCATGGAAAACTGAAGCAGTTCAACTCACATTGCCCACAGAGACCTCACTGCCTGCCACCGTCTTTTTCTTTCTGGCCATGTTGGGATTCCAGTGGCAAACCAGACTGTCATTCTGCACACTGTAGTTCTTATGGCCAACCAGCCAATATGTGTTCATTTTACCTTTACCCTGGCAGGACAAGGAAAGATATGAGAGAGGAACAGTGACACTTGGGACTTGGAACAGTGACTACTAATCTGTGAGAGATGAATTAAGTGTTAATGAGAAATCCAAATTAAAGGTTCTGTCACTACAGTTATGTCTGCTGTCATCCAATACAACATCTAGGAACCTGGTAAACCAAACCTTAAAAATGTTATACACATGAAAATAAAGTACTTAGACTGTGTGAGAAGATATATTTATGATGATTTGGGAAAACAGACCCTGTAATTTTGCAAACTTTTCTTTCTAAATGGGAATTTACTGTCCTGGGACATGAACCAACGTAAACCATTACTGAACATTGCATAGCTATATATGTTCAACCAACTGTTGTGAAAATTTTAATGTTTTTTTTTGTTTTTTTTGTTTTTTTTTTTAATGCTTCCAAGATGTAACACCACTCACCACTGCACAGAAAATGAATTTACCTTAACATCAATCTCTCCACGAAGCTGCAGCTCATAGGCGTTGTCTTTTATCAGAGCCAAGTAGGTTTCTGAGCTGGTGTGGATTCTCTGAGCTGATACACAGACAATAACAAATACTATAAAACACAACTGAGGTTTGGCCAAAGTCAAGCTAAGTATGGATGTCAGTGCTAATCCTTTTCTCCAAATTGAAACTGTCATTTTTTTCAGGGCTCTGTAGGCAACAAGAGTCCAATGCCAAGTTTAAGCTTTCTGTATATAACTTGTAGAAATACTAATACTAATAATAATAATAAGAAGAAGAAGAAGAAGAAGAAGAATATGTTTATTTATATAGTACAATTGGAGCCTGTGGGAGATAAAAGCATGTATTAACTTTCCATGTCTGCTGGGAGAGAATTCTGGCAATAATGATAATGATTCCTTATGTATTTAGGTCAGAGTCAATGATAACACCAAGGTTCCTGACCTGTTCCTTGGTGTTTAGTGTCAGTAGATTTTGGTGTTCAGATTCTCTCTTGCAGTTTTGCACCAATCACAAGGATCTCAGTTTTGTGTTGTTTTAGCTTTAAGAAGTTCTCAGTCATCCACAAGCTGATGTCTAAGATACACACAATACAGCTGTTGATAGAACTGTAGTTCTAGCTTACAGACATATATAGCTGGATATCGTCTGCATAATTATGAAAACTCATGTTACAATTTCTAATAGAATTTCCAAGTGGTGACAAAAGGACTAGGCCTAGGATAGAGCCTATGGTGTAAGATAGCTGTCAAAAAGACGTGTCCATAATTAAAGTTTGATATTTGTAAAGTTAACAATTTGTGTGTCATAAAAGTTGTTTTACACAAAATTCTGCTGTCATATACGTGAGTCTGTGAAATTGGGTTCGGGTTACGAGTGTTTTTATATGAGTATGAGTCTAAAAGCTGTGAGTGCAAAGTCTTGAGAATACAACTCATTTTCCTACGACTACGAAGTCTTCACTGTGAATACGAATTCAAGTTTACGGATACGACTCGAAAAGGGCTGTAATGACGTCACTGAGGTCACAGTCAAGTTGCAGGGGAAAATAATCGATCAGCGATTCCTCCAACTGCGCATGCGCATGTCCCAGATGGAAACATTCAGGGAAATGCCGCCATCCCCGAAGAGACTTCACAGGTAATGTCAATAATAACGTGCATAGCTGTTATTGATTTCATAAAAATCCAACCATTTTATACAATATACATTTCTTGGACTCACATACTTATTGCTTTAGCTTGCAAGCTAAAGATATTTACATGCCGATGAAGCTAGCTTAGTGCTATCGTTACTGGGTGCTATCATTCATAATTTTCGACCAGAGCATTAACAATCAAGCCAGATTTGGGATGAATTAACGTGAACCAGTAACTTTGTGTAAAGTTAACACGGAAAGAGGGAGAAGGTTGACTTGATGAATCATCCTGCTTATTGCACGATTTCCGAGTGAAATTATAAATTTGAGACAATAAGTTATTGGTTCACCTTAACTCAACCAATGCTCTGGTCGAAAATTATGAGGACAGTGCATTTTTTTTGGGGGGGGGGGTAATGTTATATGTTTTATAGCTGTTTAGTGCTAAGTAATTAGCACTGGCCCACTTCTAATCCCAGTAACGATAGCACTGAACTAGCTTCATCGGCATGTAAATATCTTTATCTTGCAAGCTAAAGCAATAAGTATGTGAGTTCAAGAAATGTATATTGTATAAAATGGTTCGATTTTATGAAATAAATGATGGCTATGCACATTATTTTTGACGTTACCTGTGCAGGGCTCTCAAGTTTTGAACTGAGTTCAGAGTGAGATTTTGGCAGTGGCAGTGAGGGGTGGGGTGGGGACGGGGGTCTGATCTGATAAATGACATATAAATTGGTACAAATAAAAATATTTATTCAATTCAGCATTTCTCAGTGCAAGTGTGTGTGTGTGTGTGTGTGTGTGTGTGTGTGTGTGTGTAACCCCCGGCCTTCCCCATCCTGCTCAGTGCGTAAAAAAAATAAAGCGGCTCCCGCTCCGGCTCCCAGGCAGGAGACTGTTCTGATCGTTTACTTCAAAGAGTGGCTCTATGAGCCGTTTCGTCCATGACCGACACATCACCACTTCCTCTACCTGTTCCACTGTTTTATAAAATAGAAGCGCAACTTGGTGGGCGTTATCCTGGTAATTTCTCTGTGTGAGAAATACAAGATATGGCGTGTGAGCATGTGAATGGGTTGAAATGCGTGTGTGTCACACCCAATGGGTGAGACTTGAGAGCTTTGCCAGTGAAGTCTCTTCGGGGATGGTGGCGTTGCCCTGCATGTTTGCGTCTGGGGCATGCGCAGTTGGAGGAATCACCGATCGATTATTTTCCCCTGTGACTTGAGTGTGACCTCAGTGACGTCATTTCAGCACTTTTTAAGTCATATCCATAAACTTGAATTCAAATTCACAGAGAAGACTTCATAGTCATATTCACAAGACTTTGCACTCACAGCTTTTAGCCTCATACTTGTATAAAAACACTCATAACCCAAACCCATTTTCACAGACTCACGTATATGACAGCAGAATTTTGTGTAAAACAACTTTTATGACACACAAATTGTTAACTTTACAAATACGAAACTTTAATTATGGACACGTTTTTTTGACAGCTATCTTACACCATAAACCAGTGTTCATGTCTGTCCAGCAGAATACTCTGATCAACAATATCGAATGCAGCACTGAGATCCAAGTTTACTGATGTGAGGCAGTGCATGGTGCATTTGGAGTTGGGGTAATACTTTGTGGTTCATTGTCCATCCTTTTCTGAGCAGTGTTCATTCTGATGGCCATGATCTTATCTCTAAAATAGGCAGAAATGTTAGGGGCTCATGAGACTAACTCTTGGACTGTTACGGTTTTTATTTCTAAGTTCAGAGAAACATGATCGTCTGGCATTTCTGACTGCTGTATTATATTCTGCTGGAAGTTATTGTAAGATATTACAGTGGATCTGAAGTGTTGTCTTTCTCCATCTTTGTTCAGCTTTGCGACAGCTTCTCTTGAGTTTGAATTCTTTTGTACCCAACTGGTGCAATATGGTCAATAGCTGATTGTAAAAAGTCCAGTTGCCTTTGGAAGCACTTAGAAGTGCCATGATGTATATGAATGAGCATCTTCAAAGATATATAGCTGATTGTAGTTTTGTATTTAGATTATCCACCAGATCATCGACAGATGATAGGAGTTGGCTAAGACTCAGGCCAAGTATTTATATGAGAGATAACATTTTGCCAATTCAGGTCTAACATATTGTTGTTTCACTGTGCATCTAGAATTACATATGAAGAGAGACAGCAAATTCAAGTTGTGATCAGACAGAACCACATCCATGGCTGATGAAATGTCAACAGAAAGTCCCAGTGTAATGACCAGGTCTAAGGCATGAACACAGCTATGAGCTGGTTCATGAACATGTTATATGAAGCCCATAATAGCTGTAGAAAGTTGGTAGTCATCTTGTCTGTGTTATTGTTAGTTTGTAAATTTCAAATAATGATTATATTGTCATCATTAGAGCTGAGAATAGATAACAGCTCAGAGAAATCAGGCAGGAAATTTGGGCAATGCTTAGGTGTTCTATAAACAATAACTGTAAGTGCACTGCTGTCTGTCCGTGTGTCTTCCTTGGATACTATTAATGGGAGATGCCAAAGTCTGAAATTTCCAAAACCTACAAACATAGGCTTTAATATGTAGCTTCCACCTAGTTTCACTGTAATTGTGTTTGTGTGAGATCTGCATGCACACACAAGTGTCTGTTTGTGTATTGTGTGTCTATGTACACATACGCAGGCTGGTGGACTCCATTCTTGAGGCTGTGTTGACAGTATCTCCAAACAGACAGTATCTTGGCATCTTGTAGCCCACTATTCCTGCTACGCATGGACCTATAGAGTGAGGAAAAGTTCAATGCAGTCCACAATGCAACAGGACTGGAGAAGAACAACAAAAGATTCACCAGTAAAAGGTATTCAAATAAAAACTGAGATTTAAACAAAAAGACTGAGAGTCTTTGAATTGAATTAAATGCCAACAGGCTGACATTTAGGTAATGTTTATCTATAGATACTTGTTGCTCTCTTACTTTAGCATGTTAGCATGTAGTATGTAGCAGTAAATAAGAATGTCATTAGGTTTAGTAGGTGCCAGATGAAAAGTTAAGGATTCAGTAAAGTTAATATTTTTTCCCAAGGTTCTCACAAAAATCAAGAGGTTCATGCCACTAAGCAACAGGAATGTGCTCAGCAAATCTCAGAATACTGAGCTCTGTTTATGGCAGTACTCATAGTGCAAGCAGCTGGTTGCTGCTGCAGCAGCTTCAGAGCTCTGTTTGTGTCTATGCAGGATGCATTCAGTATTAGCTGCAGCTCACCCACGTTTTGGCAGCCCTCAGAGCCCAACTCACACGCCACACGAGTAAACAAACATGGTGTCTATAGAGGAATGCATTTTCAATTGCCTTCCTGTCAGAATGAAGAGGTGCTGAAGTGTCAGAAATATGCCACTGTATATGAACATGTTCAGCTTCATGGCTCTTTTGACAGCCAGCTTTCTCTTGTTGTTTCAATAGAGCTTGAGCTGCAACACTCAGACTGCAGCTCACACTTGCATTGGGTTAAAGGGGACCTATTTTGCTCATATCCAGCTCTAAATTTTCATTCTGAAACTCCACTAGAGTAGTTTTGCTCGATCCACTGTTCCAAAAACTTTATCACCTTGTTACGGATAGACATGCTGAGCTGAGCTGAGGTGGATGAGCAGGTCATTGTGATTCGTGGGCGTGCTGTGCCTGGAGCAGATGACCAATAAACAAGCTGACCATGACAGGTTGTTGTGAAAGAAAACCTGATAATCAGAGTAGTTTGAAGCCTCAGCCTTTTGCTTACTGGGATTACTTTCACATATGTTTACCTCATTATTTCAAACTTTGGCCATGATTAATGTCATTTATGACAGCTGACATTGTTGTATTATATATATGACAGAAAATAAGCATAATTGTTTTTGTCGATTTTTGGCACCTGCTGCATCTTATAGTGAGTTCCCCTCACCTGTGTGGATGCCTGCTCGGAGCTGCAGCCTCTGGTTAGGCATGTGAGGGATGGACACCTGTCTGACGGCTGCCACCAGATCCAGGGCCATCTTGGCGATCTCATCAGCATGTCTGTCCCCGTTCCTCTCAGGCAGACCACTCACTACCATATATGCATCCCCAATCGTTTCCACCTGGTTTGATAGTTTGATAACATTTTTCTTAAGCAAAATCCAAGGCTGTAACCACACACTGACAGCTGAATCATACCGGGAAGATACATGGACAAATTAAAAAATGACTTTGATGATAGCATGACTCATGAAAAATTCTTAAAATTTGTTGATTTTATAGCAGCGTTCATGTTTTTCAAATTCGAAAATTGGAAGTAAAACTGAAAAGTGAAATCAATTTGCCTGATCGGTAATAATTCTTTCAACAAATTTTTGTTTCTGTTTAAGTTTTGTTTTGAAGATTTTACATAGAAAATTTAGTATCTTCAAATTTGGCTATTTTTATGCCAGAATTAAAATAGAATCAAAGTTGACACCTAAATAATTGAAAATGTTATTTTTGGTGAATAACTAGCTTTAACCTTCCAAAATCATGTTTTTACAGTAAAAATATGTTATAGAAATAGGGCCAAATAAAACAGTAGGTACAGGAGGTACACCCACTAATAAATTGTATAAGAACATCAAATAGCATGAATACCAAAATAAGACTGTCAGATATACTGGATTGGAAGACGAGTGGGGTAGTCAGGAAATCAAAGCAATTTGGAAGAATGGGCTGAATTTAACTATATCACCAGAAAAATGACAGGATATAAGCTGTAATACACGGAAAACAACAAGCTCATTATTTTGGAGAGAGCACTCAGAAAATCCTGCTCTTCAAGCAAAGTATTGCGTGAGATTACATTAAATTGTTGGAAAAGATATGGGGAGAGAGCCACCAATCACATTCACATGATTGTGAAATGCCACAACGTAGAGAAAGTTAAACTTAGTCAAATTTGGAGGCAAAGGCAGTGTGTGAATTTTCTTCTTTGTGTGTTTCATTTTACTGTTACCTTGTAGACGTCATAGGAGTCAATACGTGTGTCAAAGCACATGTAGAGGTTGTTGAGCATCTCCACCACTTGCAGAGGAGTACAGGACGCAGAGATTGATGTGAAGCCCACAATGTCAGAGAAAAAAATGGTCACCTGGAACAAAATTTATTGTGTAAAATGATTGCTTAAACTGGACAAAAGTGGGCAAACATACAGCCCGCATCCAGTTTATTTGGGCCACCTTGCTCAACTAAAACTAATGCAATCCTAACAACATAACATATACAGGTTTGACAATCCATTTCTCTCTCTCAGAAGGCTAAATAACAAAAATGCCTCTTTGTATAATGTGATACAGTTCAACAGCACAATAAATAAAATCCTCTAAAATCATCCAAATTACATTAAAACGTTATAACCTTCATGAAGGAAGGGTTTACTGCAGCACTTGTATTTGACTGCATTTGTTTTAGCGATGTGGACCAAATACACTGGAAGCTGAGCGTACATATTGCTGTAAGAAATATGAGTGTTTGCTACTAATACTGAGACTGAGAGAGTGTGTGTGTGTGTGTATGTGTGTAAGAGAGAGAGAGAGAGAGAGAGAGAGAGAGAGAGAGAGAGAGAGAGACCTGGTATTTATCATGTTGTGGGGACAAAAATCTGTTTACACAGTCACATTGTGGGGACTCATCTCCCTTACAGGGACAAAATGCAGATCCCCTTAATGTAAATCATTAAATTTTAGGGTGCAGACTGAGGATAGGGTTACGGGTTAGGTAAGGTTAGGTTAGGTACAGGGTTAGGAACAGGCAGATAGTGGTTATGGTTATGGTTAGGGTAAGGCTCCAGGAAATTAAACCAAACACACCAAAACAAGTGATAAAAACACAACGTGTGTGTGTGTGTGTGTGTGTGTGTGTGTGTGTGTGTGTGTGTGTGTGTGTGTGTGTGTGTGTGTGTGTGTGTGTGTGTGTGTGTGTGTGTGTGTGACATTCACTCCTAGCATATGAGGACATAGGACGTGCGTGTTTAGCCTCATGAAATGCTTGGAGAAAAACATACAGAGTTTGTTGATGTTCTTCATTTTGAACTTGTTTCGTCCTTTAGCCAGTAGATTTTGTCTGCTACATGTGGATGTAAACAACATGTCTTGTCTTGCACCACAGTTCGTTGTTAGCTTTAAACCTTGGCGCATCTTAGAGTCACTTTTCAGAGAAAAGTTTTTTCTTCTGCTCGAATTCTGTTTGAAGTTTATTTTTTGTATGTGGCAGAACACCAAAGCAGTTGTTTGCTGCATGTCTGTTTTTCATGACATCTCAGTATGTTATGTCATTGGTTCTGTGTTGACGAGAAACATGTGGACAGGAGAAATGTGCACTGATGACTAATGACAGTCGCTGCTGTCTTGTCCATTCTATGACCCAGAATCAGTTCTAAACTACACATGTGGAATTATGGACTGACATAGCTGCAAGAAAATGAGGACCTTTCTTCAAAAGCAACGAGTAGTGCCAATGCAACAATGTAAAAATACCATTACAAGTAAAAGTCCTACATTCAAAATCAAAAAAATCAAAGTGCTATCAGCTTCGTCAGCAGTAAAGTCGTGGTTGTGCAGTAAAATGTGCCCTGTGACTGATGTATGAATCTATCTGACTTCACGATATTAGACTGATGCATCAGTGTGAAAGTAAGTTCTTACTATTGCTGCATAACGGCTTGTTCAGTCATAAACACCTCCTGTCATTTCAGATACCTGCAGCCTCCTTCCTGTCCTGTAGTTATCCCCAGTGTGTTCCTGACAATCCCAGTCACCCGATCCCCTCACACACCAACACACGTTTACCATCCCCTCATTGTCTCCCCTGTATGTATCCTAGCCTTCAATCTGCAGTCATTGTCCAGATGGTCTAATTCGCTGCTCAGTCTTTGGATCCCAGCCCTCACTCCTGTTGTTTGCCTGTGTGTTCCTGACCACAGCCTTTTGCTGATTTCACCTGCCTTCCCTATATGCTGCTGTTACAACCTTGGTCATATTTTACTGTGTTGAAGCTAAGCTCTGTAAAGTAATGTAGAGGCATTAACAAGAAAAAAAAAATCCATGATCTATGGCTGCCACAGGCCTGTAATAAACTGATCTGATACATCTGGTACAAAATGTAGCCAAAATAATAACAACCCACCAAAACAATTTTAACCGGCCCAAATAAATAAAAAGCAGCCCAGCTGTTCGGAAAACCGATCAATCTGGCAACAATTTTTTTACAGTCCACTCATTCTCATTCAATGAATGTCTGTGAGGTTCAATAAATCAGATATACACACACTCCGTCCAGTTTTCTATTACTTGCATGGGTATTTATGTAACATGGTGGTTACTCATAAATCAAATTACATAATCTGCAGAATAGAATAATAGAATAGATAATGACCATACATTGATTATATGTTTATAAGGGGTAAATGGCAAATCAGCTTAAAGACCAACAGAAATCAGCTAGTTTAGTGATTTTGGGGCCAACTGATTTGGAAATCATAATCTTCAGGAGTCAGGGGTTAGATGGTTATGTTCGCAGTTCAGATCAAGACTGTTGGGTTTTGATTATCCATCCACCCATCCATCCATCCATCTATCCATCCATTGACTATACCCCACTATCCCTTTCGGGGTTGCGGGGGGGCTGGAGCCTATCCCAGCTGTCAATAGGCAAGAGGCAGGGTACACCATGAACCGGTCACCGGTCGATTGCAAGGCAACATACAAAAGACATACAACCATTCACGCTCACACTCACACCTACGGGCAATTTCAGAGTCACCAATAAACCTAATGAGCATGTTTTTGGTCTGTGGAAGGAAGCTGGAGTGCCCAACCCAGGGATCGAACCGGCGACCTTCTTGCTGTGAGGCATGCGCACTTCCTGCTGCGCTGGGGTTTTGATTATGTGTTAACTTATTTATAATTAATAACCTCAACTAGAAGTGAAGAGACCAAAGCGTCAATGAAAGAAGCCAGGCCAGGATTTGATGTCTGACATTTCCATATTTAATTTTCATTCTAAATGATGAATCAAAGAGATAGAGATAAATCAGTTATCACAGCCTCAAATATTTCTCAGCCCTTGTCTTTACCCACAGCTCCACAATAATAAGCATCTTTGATTAGGAGTGCTGTCTGCCTGTGTTTATTTAGTAAAGCTCAAAGACCAGGAACACCTCTGATTTCACCTCACGTCAGCTCATAACAGGTGGAACATTTGCTGCTCCATACGAGCTGTATCAGGAAGGTTTTTACCCCATGGCATCCTTCAGGGCTCAGAAAGTCGTGTTTTCTTTTTCTGGTTAGTTTAGAAAAAAGAAGATAGATCAGAGGGTCTTACATTTTCTTTCCAGAATACCCCAGAGCTACAAATCAGTTTAAAAATGAGCCCACAGTCCTATTCAGCACTACGCCCCTCCTCCCTGTGCAGAGGGCTTTAGGTACAGCTGCTTCAAACCTCTTCAATAAGCCAGACGCAATTTTCACCCGTATAACTTGTTTTATCTCCTGATGAATATGGAACAGGGCAATTATAGGTAATTATGACGACAATGGCAACAAAGGCAGCAAACACACAAATTCATTTATTATGTTTGCATGTCTTGCAGATGTAGCCTCCTCACAGCAGCACCCCACAACATTATAAGCTCTGATTTTGTCTGGTTAAATGTTAAAAGTGAACTGGGAGGAGCATGGAGGGGAAAGGTTGGTCTTATCCGTCTCCACAGCGTCTGTTTCTACCTGTCAAGCCTCAGAGCTTTTTGTGTTTGTATCTGCATTGTATGTGCGTTGCAGTTGCTTTTATTGTGCCTTGTTGCAGGAGTTTCCCTCATGGACATTAAAAATAAACTATTACCAGCAGCTGCTCTGTTCTTAAACAGTGATTTTAACACAATAACAGCTCCATCAACACTTACATATCCTTTGGCTTCCATCTCCTTGTTAGTCATGGAAACAGGGAGCAGGGGGACTGAGCTGTTTCAAATCAGTTTCAAGTCTCAGCTATGAAATCCAGAGTCAAGTACCAAGTCAAAACCAACAGGTCTAAGTCAAGCCCCAAAGCCAACACAAGTCCCAGGTCAGTTCTCAAGCCAAGAATAACAAGTCCCAGGTCAAGACCACAATGTGTCAAGACTAGTCCAGTCCAGCAAGTACTAAGTCATGCTCCAAAGTCCAGACCACTAAGTCACATGTCCAGACCAACAAGTTCCAAGTCAATTACATGTCCTGAAGTTTATATTTCAAGTCCTAAACAAGACATTATGCACTCTTTACCAAATGTAATGCCACTGGTGAAAGAAGTATTCAGATCTCTTAGTATGTATGTATGTACTTACTATACTATGTATTAATATGAAAATAAAGGTAAAGTACCAAAAGCTAAGGTACTCATTATGCAGAATGGCCCTTGATTAATGTGTTCATCGCTTTAATGTTGCAGCTGGTGAAAGTGGAGCTAATTCTGATTTCTTAAAATACAGCTGGGTATTTTAATCTAAAATAATGCATCATCATTTATTAGTTGATTAGTTGATTTAGTCTGATTTTGGATTAATAATCTGAATCTGCAAAGTAACTAAAAAGTGTAGTGGAGGAAAAGTATAAAGTAGCAGAAAATGGAGATACTCAATTAATGTATAAGTACCTTAGTATTGTATTCAAGTACAACACTTCAGTAAATGTACCTGATTACATTCCACACTGTGTAATGGAATTTCCTCATTTTAAACAGGGTACGGTAAATTTACAGCAGTTGTCCATGTTTTACTATTATTTCTTTGCTGAATGGTCTGGTTTTTGAATGTAATAATCTGAGGCATTAGCTTTGGTCTACCTATAACATGATTGGTTGTTGTGGGATTGATTCAAAGTATATGAGTTACCATAAAAATTTGATTCACTTCTCACTTCTTATTGCATAGTTGTTATTTGTGTATTTTGGGAAGTTATGAAGTCAGCTAAAGTCCAAGTGAAGCCTTGAGCCCTTGGTGTGAAGGTCCAAACCCAGTTCAAAGTCTCTTTTCATTTTGTCAAGTCTAAAGTCATTAGTTCTTGATTCAAGTCAGACTCATTCAGATCCTTGAGTCCACACCAAATGACTCAAATCAACACCTTTGGAAGCACTTATGAAGACAACGGAATCGGTTTTTATTTTGTTAGCCTTTTTAGTTGTTATTCATACAATGTCAGGTTTGGTGAGCACAAATGTTTCCTCCAAAAATACCCTCTACTCTGTAGTCACACAATTTCAGGCTGAAAACATATTTAAAAAAACACTCAAGGGGCTGTATGGGTCGGTAGTGGGAAAAGTCGGAGGAAAAGTTAAGTCAGACACAACTTCTTTGCTGCATGACCTTCTATTGTTAGTACTTTTCAGTTTTTACAATGTAGCACTTACCTGACTGTGGAGAGCATCGGGTTCATTGTCTTGCTCCGGGACGAGTTGGGAACCGAACAGCCAAACTTGTTTTTCGCAAATTAGTTCTGCTGTCTTTTGGAGAACTAATAAAATTAGAATTCGAAGATACAACGAAAAATGATTCCTTAACTGTATCACCAGTTTCCACTTTCCCAGTCTGGGTAAATGGTCCAGGAGGAATTTGATCTTTCCAAAGTAGCTGCCTTGCTTGCCAAGGCAAAGACCACTGACAAGCTAGCAAGTAGTACGCTGGTCAACTTGGGTGTAAAAAGGGTTTGAGCACTATCAATCATCTATTGTATAATCTGTCCTAGACAAATGATTACTTGAGCCATACTAAACCACAATGAGAGAAGCACAAATTAATACACCAACCTTTTCATAGCTCTCTGCCTCAACATGTTTACGCTGGCGGAGCTGCTTGGCGACCGATTTTGGCAACATTTGGTGCAGCAGATCCTCGGCCAGCTGTCTCTGGCGCTTCAGGTCCTCTGTCTTCTCCTTCAAGCTCTGAGCATAGTTCTGTATCCACTCTGTCATCTGCTTGAAAGAGAACATCACCACCGGGTAGATAAGGCAGGCTATGGCCAGCAAGCAGACCCTCATGCTGAGCTCTGAAGACACGGATCGGGACGCCAACCGGAGAGCCGGCACTGCACGGTCAAACAAGCACTGCTGAGTGTTGGTCAGAGCTTGAACTCCGGTGTGAGATCCAGACAGAAGCTCTGTTCCAGCTCCAGAGATCTGCCACAGACGGGTGTCCAAGATATAAGAATGTTTTACACTCTGGCTTGAGTTTAACTTGAGGTCTATGTTCTCAAACCAGCAGTCATTCAGTCGTTCTGTCATAACCCTGGCAAGGCCGAGGTAGCTTAGTACATACGTCCACCTGTACTGGAAGTCTGTGTGAGTTGCCATGTGGTGGAAGTCCATTAACTGGTAGTTGAGCTCTATGAATGTTACCAGAAGTTTTGCAGACAGTACATCTCTCCAGTTTAAGTCCTGCTTGACTTTGACCAAAGTATCCTCTACTGTACCCCAGATGTCAAGAAGTCTTCCAATAACCAGGGAGTAAGTAGAAGTACCATTTCCACTTGTGCTGTTTGTATCCAAAGAGGCATTTAGAAATCCTTGAACACTCCACCTCATCTCCTGGCAAAATCCATCCAACTCAATACTGCAAGAGAGCCCATGGTTGTTAATGTGACCCGCAATTTCGCCACAGATATGACCAAACACAGGAAACATAACCTCTGAAAAACCTCCAGTTCCCTCCAGTGTCTCATTGCCCATGTCTTTGGTAAATAAATGTCTCATCTCTTGAAGCTTACTGATGAGTTGCAAGATTGCTATTGTCCTACATGAAGTCAGCTCCTCGTACGCGGCCTCCGTGGTGTGCAGCAAGTCAAAGTTGGAGCTGAGGTCCATGGATACAGAGCCAAGCAGGGCCAGGAAAGAGAGGATGCAGGCTGTCAGAATCCGCCGAACAGTGCGACTACTGCCAGACTGGGAAAATATGGAACACCTGGAGAAACAGCATTACAACTGCTGAATTACTAATGGAGGCCTAAAGGTTCCTTAAGCTTCAGAAAAACTACTTTGTACAGTGTCATCCAAACAATATGTCCAAAGGCTAAAATGCACACGTATTCACCTTCACACCTGGCAAACTGCTGTGTGAAGGGACCATATTTGTTGCATTGTTGGTTTTGGAACATGTTACAAAAAAAATGTAAGATGCAGCATCCCCCATGCCAATGATCTAAATGTGTGTGGGGAGGGGGATCCAGTCACTGTCAAAACACAGTTAATGCATGTGCATATGTTACCATAATGGTTATAAGCTAAAATGTTTTAGAAGCAATGATTATAGGATGCAGATGGACAGTGGATGTGCATGTTCTTCTACACGTATAGTTTGGGATACACGTGGACGGTCAAAGAAAGTCCTCATTGACGAGGGCAGATGATGAACTTTTCATCCTGCTGAAGTATATTTTCTGTTTAAGAGGTAGAAATATAGTAAGAAATTGTTGGACTATTGTCACCGTCCATTTGTAAAAGCGGGCCTGGCCAGTATTCCCTGAAAAAACATGATCCACAGATAAGCAATATTTTACACATTTTTAAGAGGTCACTATATTTTTTACATTTTAAAAGAATCTGTTAGTAATTACTTTATTAATGATAATTAAACAATCTATAGGATGATAAATCATATTTTGGCTGTCTTATATGATTATTTTTGCCTGTCTGTTACTTCGTTGCTCTATTTCTGTGTTTGTATTTTATCGGCCAATTAATTTTATTCAAAACAAATTAGGTGCTCAGCTGTGTTCTGTAAATAGAAAATTGGTTTAGGACATACTGACTGTGTGACACAGTGGAAAATTACAAATCATCTCAGTCAGTCATAAAGAAAATAATCCCCCCCCCCCCCCAAAAAAAAAAAAAAAATCATTTGCAGTGAATCATTCTGTGTGTATGTTATGTATATTATAAAAGGCAATTCACATATACAGACTGTTGCCTCTGACAGCAGAGAGCCAGTGTGAACAGAAGGGCCTGATCCTGACATGACGAGCCTGTCTGTGTGAACTATCCTAATGAATTAATGACAGAAATCAGGTGAATTCAAACTTCCGAAAGAATTTTGTGTCCCACCTGCACAGCTGACACTCGCTGTCCGCATCCTGCTGCGTCCTCGGAGCGACCCTCCTCTTCTTTATGAACCGTCTTTTAAGAGAAGCCGAGGACAGGGTCCCAGATGCGAAACACTCTTTTTTCATTAAGTCCAGCGATGACATGAGACTCGTGCTGAAGTTAGTTTTGACTATCTCAGACGGTGGCCTCAGGACAGAGAGGGGACCGCACTGAAGAGCTGTCCCGTTATTGGAAGTCAGTGGAAGTACCAAGTTAGGAGCAGCATCTTCACCACT
The DNA here is from genome assembly GCF_039877785.1 of Chaetodon trifascialis. Lineage (NCBI taxonomy): Eukaryota > Metazoa > Chordata > Actinopteri > Chaetodontiformes > Chaetodontidae > Chaetodon > Chaetodon trifascialis. Next base: position 25,192,068 of record NC_092063.1, read on the forward strand.
TCCGGTTTCATGTTTAAAAAATAAAAGTTAATCGCTGAAATAATAATATATTTTTTAGGTTTTAAAGGGACAGAATACCCAGCAAACAGGTAATCTTGCGGGAAAGTTCCCGAAAGGTTCCCCTTTGATTATATTTTTGCAACTTTCAAATAGTAGTTGCAGAACCTTTAAAGATCACGCCATGAAGGTTCCCAGATGGCTAATCTTGAAAAACTTTATATTTTATATGTGTAAAGCTGAAATACAATACAATTTTCATTTCAGTTCTTGGTATAGGACATAAACTAGCTTATACAGTGTTATTTTTACAATATTATAGTCATATATGGTACTGTCACCCCAGATAAAGGCAGTTTGGCAATTTGATTTGTAATATCCTGAAATTTTTATTTTATTTCTTTATTATTTAAAATGTTAACATGAACAGGTAATTGAGTAATTGAGATTCAGTGTATGGCCAAGAACAGACTTTAATGTGATCTCAGATGTACCTGGAGGCCACTGGATCCACTAGTGCTCCTATTACCCATGATAGATAGATAGATAGATAGATAGATAGATAGATAGATAGATAGATAGATAGATAGATAGATAGATAGATAGATAGATAGATAGATAGATAGATAGATAGATAGATAGTGTTATACAACTACTTTAATTTTGATAGTTGTTACCGGAAGTCTTTGACGTGAATCTCTGTAGCTCTCTCACTCAGCGAGCACGCACACTGCAGGAGGATTGTAGTGTCTGCGGTTCGAATGATGAGAAAGGCGAAACATAGTGAGGATATGAGTCAGTTGCTAACTTTGCGTGCTCTCGTATAACGCCGTGTGACGGTCTGTGGTCTGTCTAGCTGCTGAAATAGGTCTTGTGTTACAAGTGGCGGACTGGCTCCTCGCCGTTGAGGCGGAGGGAGTAAATGAAAGCGTTGTTTGGAGCCGCTGAACAAAGAGCTTTTCTTCCCTCTACCATTGTCACTGAGCGGAGCGCCTGTTTTCTAACTAATTCAGAGGGGGTTTCGGACTGTTAAAGTAAGTTAAGACAACTACTCTGAGGTTTTTCTGAGCATAAAAATAGGCTTTAAATGTGGGGTTTAATGCTGTGTAGTTTTCATTCATTCACAGTCTGAACAACCAAATCTATGTAACCACTGGGCTAAATTATTAGATCAGGCTAACTTAGCCATAAGATTACGGAACATTGATATTGGCAGATAACTTAAGTATTGAAGGGTTTGATGTCCATAGCCTGCACTTTCATTTCATTTAGACGGAAACAAGGAAAGTGAAAAGCTTTCTTTTCGTTAATGAGTTTGGCTTATTAAAGCTTATAAAGTTCTAATTCTTAAAAGACAACTTCATTATAAGCTGTTTTGCCTTCAGTCATAACGTTACCACATGATGTGAAAAGCAGGAGTTTAATCATTCCTTTCTACTTCAATGATTAGAGCTCGATATTAAGCCGATGGGTTTCCACAACAGTATACACACAAGTCCTCGCGTGTGAAGAGACTGTCACGCCAGACTTCATGACGAAAGCTGGCAATTTAAGGTTGTTTGCTTGTCGCAACAAATGTAGAAGTCATAAAATACGACTTTAAACCCAGAATGGCTCACTGGGAGCCAGTCTTGACATCGGCAGAAACGAAAACTCCCTGCAGAGCCGAATCCTCTGTAGACAACTAAGTGTAAGAAAGATGTTGAAGAAATGAAGTTAACAAATCACAAAAGTAGACAATTAATGAAACTGAATTATGTCTTCTAAATTCAGAAGTGGTCCTTAAGGAGTCAAACTAACACCTGTCAAGCTAAATGATAGTAACACTGCCAACTTCTGGCCAAACATTTGGCAGCAAGGTGTCATGCACAAATGATTGGAGCCTTGCATGGTGTCCAGCGCCTGTTCAGTTTACCATGCTGCTCGTGTTGACAGGTGAGGGGCGGCCATTGCTCCAGTCATGACCTCGGGGAATGGGAACAACAGCAGCCAACACAGTGGAGAGAGCAAACCAGCCCAGGCCCTAGTCAGGTCCCACATCCTCACCCATCTGATAGAAGGCTTCGTTATCCAGGAGGGTGCTGAGCCTTTCCCCGTGAGTACTGGAGCTCTGCAAATGTCTGTCTGTGAGGTCACTAATACAGACACTGAATATGACCATTATATGGCAGGGATAGTAGGCATAGACCTGTCCATGATGGCAGGTAACTCAGAAATAACACTGGCCATACTGACCAGGAATAAAGCCTTCAAGTCATTAACATTTTGGGGGTTTCTTTCTAAATGATCCGGTCGGTGGACTGCTCATGTTTGTTGCCTTCTCCTTAGTGATATCACTGAACTCTCAGATTTAAGCTTGTGGCTTTGTTGAGTCCAGAATGATGGCCAAACCTTTGAAAATATGACCCTTGTTGTGATAAACCAGGAGTATGTTTTTTTAAAGAAGAAAAAGCATATATGATGATATATACCTGCAAAATACCATAGACATGTGTACCTTTTTAACTAAATACACCAGTGCCAACCACAGATGAGCGACAGGAACTAAACCAGGAACCTACAGTCCCTTTGCCCTCCTTTCCTGTTTGTATTTCCACTGAGAAACAAAGAACAATGGACAAATGATTCTTACAGTGACTCAAATGCCATGTTAATGGTGCATTTTCATACACTAGGAAACAACACAGCATCATCCAACCTCTTGTTGTTCAACTCTGATGTAATGAATGAATGCAGAGAAAAACACACCGAAAACTTCAGATCATCTGTCTCCAGACCAGTGATGATCTGTTTATGGTTATTTATTTCTATTGTAATATGGCAAAGTGTTGAAACAATCAGGAAAAATGTTGGTTTCTCTCATGTCAGTGTCTATCAGTCAGTTTTCAGTGCTGCAAACTCTGCCCTGACAGCTTCTGGGCCCAAAATTAAGGTCGCCAAGCTGGTCGGTCATCCAGGTCATGGTTATCCAGGGAAGGTTGAGTCAGCTGGACTTGGTTGTAGAAGTCATCAAAATGTTTTGTCTCTCGTCCACAGAGCTTCTTCAGTTTAGCGAGTTGATGGGGAGTCCCAAGCCATCAGTTTGTTTGATGGTTGTTAAGTTTCTGCGATACACAAGTCTGTGCACTCCTCACTGTCTTGCCCTACGTTTACATGTAGCAGGATATTTTGGAAAACGGATATTTTGCCCCTCCGTTTTCAAAAATAACATCGTGTACACAACATCGTTTTCAAAAATGTTGTCATTTACATGAACCCGGACAAATACGCCATTGAGTGCATCATAACTATGCCAAACCTATGGGCGCGAGTGTAAACATAGGTCGCTCACATGACGTTAAGTATTCAGTCGCATGTTGTGACGTTTCGGAACCTAAAATGCCGTTTAACCCTGTTTACATGCCGTGTATGTGTAAAACATATGCGTTTTCCCTCAGTGTAAACGGGGTCTTGGACTGCAGGCAGAGATTGCTTTTGTTGTGTCTGAGTGTGTGTCAGGTGGACCAGTCTCAGTGTTTTGCTGGGTTTGAGAAACACTGGGCTGCAGTGATACTCCAGACATGTATGGAGTATATTCTTCTTTGGTGGTATTAATGACTTTGATAACGACCTGTCAGAGGTACTCATGAAGGCAGCCATCTCTGATGGCTCTGTACTGCTGTACAGCCTGTACTCCATGGCCATCACTGTAATATTACAAAACCATTCACATGAATTTGTCTTTTTTGTCATGGTTTTGGGGAAGACAGGTAGTATAGTAATAAAAGAGTAAAAGGCAATACTGAGTAATTAAATATGGCACGTTATGATGAGGGGTCTGCCTGCTTTAGATGTTGGATGACGAACTGGTATCCTTGCAGGAAATTATCAATCACACAAGAGAGGTGGAGCAGCCATCTGGTTCTTCTAGCCCTTGTTGGCATGAGAGGGGCCAGTCCAAACACGTTGACCTGGCACCACCAGTTTCCCCCGGGATCAATAAAGTATATCTGATTCTGATTCCTGAAAAAGGTTCACGTTGTTGATTGCATCTTTGAAACTCAGCTACAGCCAGTGTGCCGTACAGCGGACACCAACAGCATAGCATTTGTCTTCATTCAAGCCAGGAGGCAACGCCGCTCCGTGCACCTGCCATCACTGCTGCGCCGTCTGTGCCCACAGAGACCGCCTTCTTTTCCCAGCTACCACAGACTGCCTCCATCATCCCTGTCACTGCTTTCATAATGTTCTCAACATTTGCTTCCTCCACTACTGTTATCCCAATAATTACAGTCTCCACTGTACCTGCCACACAGGCACAGGTACAGTTTTCATGCTTTAATCAAGTTTATTTTCATATAATGAGTTCCAACCACATACGAGCAGGTCCTTTTTGTCTACTACCTCTTTGAGCCAAATTCCCTTGAATTTTGAATTAGTTTTCCAACCCAGAACAGCGAAAGTGACCCAGATCACTAATGTTGCTGTGAAACGATCTGGTTAAGCTGTATGCTTTCAACATAAACCCTCTTGTGATGTAGATTGAATGAACAGCACTGTTCACGTTACCATGACAAATGGAAAATTACCCCAATTCTGAATCTCTCTGTTTGTGCAACAAATTATTGATTTGTGCAGTGCAAAAGTAAATCCGTGTAAAGTTCACAGTACCAGTGTTGTGCAAATAGAGCAGGTGAAAGAAGTAAAGTGTCAGTGTAACCTTCAAGTACTAACATTTAAATACAAGTGAGATTAAAAACAGCAAATATAGAAAACATGAAGAGAAAAACGTGACATAGAAAGTATTGCTCTAAAAATTCAAAATAGTGACTGTGACCTCTGTGTAAGTTTGCAACAGATCGAGTAAAATCTTTAAGGCAAATTAAAAAATATGTACCGGAAATTCACTTGTTACAGCAGCAGAGTGGAAAAGAAGAAGTAGAAAAAAGAACAAGCAGAACAAATAGACAATAAAAAATACTATATGTAGTATACATCTGCATGCATTGACCAGGATAAGTTGCACAGATGTAAAGATGTGCCATGATGTAGTTGCCTGTGCTCTGTGTGCAGTACTGGGATGATTAGAGGAAATGGGGAGCAGGTGAGTGAGTGGCAGGGAAGATCAGGCAACAGCAGGGCTGATGAGGGAAAGTGGGGACAGGTGAGGAGGTGGGGAAGAGAGGACAGGTGACTGAGGTTGTCTAATAGTCTGTTTGCTTTGGAAGGTTTCCAACTGAGTGAAATGACCCAGACGTGTCTGTGTGTCAGCCATGATAAGAGCTGTTCGACTTCTCTGAATGCTCAGGAAAAGTGCTTCAGTGTTTCTCTGTGTTGCCTTTAGCATAGGATACCCTGGACCATCCTTTATGAAAGGAAAGGAGCTGATGCCGTCCCATAATTCCTCGTTACATCATTTGGCCATTCATGAAAACAAATGGTCAACCTGTGACATAACCCATCCTCAGCCTGAATCAGTCAATCAAATGAACATTTCACGGTGTTTTCTATGTTTTAGTTCTTACACTATTACATGAAAAGGCTCATAGTGAGATCATAATCAGTATTAACACAGTCTGTCTTTCGAGAAAAGGGGACATTTTTTGACTGATGATGCATAATTATAGAGCCTACTGTACTGTAAGTGTAGTCAGTCTCTCTTAGCACTGTGGTTGTCTTCAGCCCTTAGGAGTTCTCCTACACATCTTTCCTCGATCTCATGACATTTCCGATTATTCGACCGCCGTCTTGGACTGCAGGGTCATTGCAGGTCATTGCAGGGCAGATGAGAGAGGGTGGAAATGTCTAAAGGCATCTGGATGATGGAAGGAGAATGACAATGCGATGATGGCAAGGAAATGCATGGGCAAAGAAAGAGGGGACTGAAGGGAGGGACAGACAGGAAGAAGGAGCAAAAGGACTGAGGTGGACACTGTGACACTGTGAACACGAGTTGCTAAAGCCTTGAGGTTTTGTGTTTGGTGTTTGGTTTTGTATTTAGGAACTAAATATAGAACCTGGTTCCTGTGGTCAAAAGGCAGGGTCCTAAGGTGGAAAGACATCATTGTACTAACAAAACAGAGTCTGCTCGACCATCTGTCCATTTTCTGTTCTTGATTATCAAATTCACAAGGAGCCAGATGATGCGTTGTCTTAGTGTTCTCTTATTTCTTGTAGCGGTGTCAGCAGTTTATGTTCTTCTTTCTGCAGGTGGAGCGTCCATCGTTCTCCATCGAGAGCCTAAGGAGACACACGGCAGACTCAAAGATGGACGGCCTCTCACCAAAGGGTAAAAACCTTAAAAGACCAGCAGCACAGCTTCAGTGTTTGTTTCTCAGAGTTTGGTGCAGCACACCCAAAGGGGGTCCCAGACACCCTTCTGGCCTTGAGTGTATGTAATGTCCATGAGGTCATGACAGAGTGACAGATTGCATACTGTGAGCAAGGTGTGCTGCTGCTCAGTCCTCACACAGATTTGTTGTCTATGGATGTTGGACGTGGCGCCCCTCCTGTGTCTCTGGTGTCTGTCTGTCCAGCTGAGTGTGTTGACTGTGTGTTTCCCTCAGAATTAAAGGCCCAGCAGGAGCCCATGCTGACCTGTGAGCTGTGTGGCAGAGTGGACTTTGCCTACATCTTCAAAAGGTCCAAGAGGTTCTGTTCTACAGTGTGTGCCAAACGGTAAGGCCAGACAGGGAAGACATGACTCTGTCTTCATCTTCTTTATTTCCACAATCCAACCTGTGGTGGAAATTAGAGATTGGCGTGCCATAACATTCAATTTCAGCTGCTAGGAGTTTCTAGCAAACTTTCATTTAAAACTTTAAAATGAATGAAAAAAATCACTGTGTTATTGTTTGTGACCTAAAAATCAGTTTCATTATGTAGGAATTGTTTTTCATAGTTTGAGCACAGCAGGCCAAGTGACACAGTACCATTGAACAATACAATACAATACAATACAATACAATACAATACAATACAATACAATACAATACTATACAATACAATACAATACAATACAATACAATACAATACAATACAAAGGGTATTTGCTTTTGGCCCCACCATTAAGTTTCAGTTTTGGCCCTTAAAGGGCAAAAAGTTAAAAAACATGACATCAGGTGTGAGACTTCCCAAACATACAGGAAATAAATAATAATAATAATGATAATAAGGACAGGTTTTATTTGCTGCCGTGGGTCGGCCAGAGAGAGATCTGTTGCAGTCTTCAGTTGTGGAGGTTAAAAAACATGCAAACGTTTAATCGATGTGTGAATTGGATTAAATGAGCAGACAGACAGTTATTGTGAAATGCTCAATATGTGGTCAAAAGTGAGGGAGGGATCAAAAACTATTCCCACATTCTCAATTTTATGGCTGTATTGTAATTGTATTGGGCAGCCATTAAAATTAATGGAAAAATCTATGGGAACTGATCCACGGCTGACTGGACCATAGATAATCTTTGGCGGAATAGATGTTCTCAAAAGAGCGACAATCACTAACAGAATTAACGTTAAGTGATGACAGCTGATATGATCATTTCCACCCGTCAGCCTCAGATAACGAGAAGCTGCTGCCTGAATGTTCAGTCTGTCGCTCTGTGTTGGTGAGAGAGGAGAGATGAGATTCATCAGCAATTCTTGAATATATTTTCTCGACCTCTGTGTCAAAGCTGGTGTGCCCAAATCATTTTTCATATTCACACACTTTAAGTTTAACGGACATGCATCAGGTTGTGCTCTATAAAACTAGCTTTAAGCTCACCATGTTCACTTTTGTTGTAGCTACAATGTGGGATGCACAAAGAGGATGGGTCTCTTCCCAAACCGCAAAACCACCCTGGAGAACATGAAGAAGCAAAGAGCGCTGAACGGAAACCACAAGAATTGCACGTTAGAGTCTAAAAAGAAGGTGAGGCTGCAGTCAGCTTTCGACTTTTAAGGTGTGTTACTTCGTGCCAGGATTCCTTAGCTGCCCTCTGTTTGGAACACAACAAACTGCACTCTCTGAAATCAGTCCGACGTGTCTTCTTCACTTCTTGACTTCGAGGTCTCATCTCTCTCTTGACTCGTCTTTGACTGAAGTTTTGTATCTTAACCCCTCTTGCAGGCTGCTCCCTCTGTGCAGAAGCCTGCTGCTGCTGCTCTGTCCACTGGTTCCTCAGTCCACCCTGCACAGGGAGAGTCCAGCCAATGTTCAGACTTGTCTGGCTACAAAGGGCCCCTGCCCCCCCTGTTGGCTGCCCAGCAGGGGCCTGCGGTGCGAGGCTCTGAGCTGCCCCTGCTGCCCTGCAGCTTCCTGCCCAGTGACCCTGGCCTGTGGAACATTGAGGACGTCTATGAATTCATCTCCTCTCTGCCAGGTGGGTGCTGCCTCAACTGGTCCAGTGACACTTCTATTCACCTTTACCTCTAAAGGTTGGTTTGAGTGGTCCCAATTCTACAATCCCTAATTCAATGCCGATCATTATTGAGCACGAGAAAATAGTTCATTCTTGTTTCTGATGGCTCTGCAAAGACTTTCTTATCCCTTCAAATACACACAAATCCAAATCCAATAAATTAAGACTTAAGTGTAAGGACAGTTATGGTGATAAGTGAATGCAGTTGGCCATTATGGCCGTTTTCCAGAGCTGTGGTGTAAGCTGACTGTTGGCGTGTGTGTGTGTGTGTGTGTGTGTGTGTGTGTGTGTGTGTGTGTGTGTGTGTGTGTGTGTGTGTGTGTGTGACTGCAGGTTGTCTGGAGATTGCTGAGGAGTTCCGTTCCCAGGAGATTGATGGCCAGGCCCTGCTGCTGCTGAAGGAGGACCACCTCATGGGAACCATGAACATCAAACTAGGCCCTGCGCTCAAGATCTTTGCTCAGATTAGCATGCTCAAAGACTCCTAGCCCATCTCATCCGTCACACACACACACACACACACACACACACACACACACACACACACACACACACACACACACACACACACACACACACACAGCTCTCAAAAAGCAGTTCTGCTGTGACTGGACAAACACAATGTGCTCAGGATCCCACATGTTGACTAGCTTTGAGCTGAGTTCAGGCACTGGGCCAGGAGTGTTTGATGGGTGTATTGTCATGGCCTGCTGAACACGAGGACGTCAGCTGGGACTGTTCGACTCACCTTTTACACTGATAACTTCACTCTGGCACTGCTTCAGGAAGACTTCCCCCCATAGTTTGACAAATGATGTGTTAGGTAGGCTGTGTTGGGATGGTGTTTAATTGAGAGCATATTGTTTTCATAATGTGTCACGCAGCTGTTTGTGGTAGGATTTCTCACGAGATGCCTGTGAAGATTTCACGTGCGCTTGCTCAGTTTCAGCCCAACATTTTGGAAAACATACTGGCTTGATTAAAAGATCAGTGTTATCTCTGTGCACTGTACAGAGCTACTCTTAGTCCTGATTCAGGACTTTAATGTTACTTATCCTTGTCCTGCACTGCTTTCTCTGTGAACTCTGCACAGTTCAGTCACTGAAAGACTCATAAAATTCATTACAGGGACAATGCGGAAAAACAGAACCCATGTGATGGTAGCAGTGTTTTAAGCTAATTAAAATTTTTAAATGACATCAGGCAGGCAACAATTAATAGTCTTACTGACCAAGAGAGGTCTCCTCCATTAAAGTCAAAGACAAGACAAACCATGTCAAATCAAAGATGCTAAATAGAGAAGGAGGAATGTGAAGAAGGGAAGCTCCTGGAGGAGACTGCTTAGCTCAGCAGCTTTACTGCAATATACAAAGCTCTGCAGGTAATGAGCAAAGAAATCCTGTGCCACCTGTGACTGTGCATGGTGTGTCCCTATAATGTGAATCATTACATTCAGGGTGAAGACTGTTACAGTAAGGTCCCCAAAAGTGATGGAAATATGACTGTGAGTGAGTGAATTTTCCGAGGTGCTCGGAGGCTGAAATGTCAGAGCTCCAGGAGATGGCGATGCAGGACCATGATGCATAGCATGACCATCCTGTATCACAGGTAGGATACAGTGAGTCCAGTGTTTAGAGCAGGACTGAAGGACTGGAAGGACTGCGAGCCAACTCCATCAGAAGTGGCAAATCCATCCAGTAACTCAGAAGACTTTTTGACTTGATCCAGACCAGTTTTATCTCTGTCTCCAGTCCCTGTGCTCAGCTTAAGATGTGCTGAGGTTGGGTCTACTGGACACACAGATGGAGCCCACGAACCTTGATTTATTTAAGAACCATTGGCCTGAAAACAGATTACTTTTATTAGGTTTCAGGCGTAGTATTGAGTACATACACTGACTCTGTAAACCTCATGTAGCAGAAAAAGTTGTTTCCAGGTCCAGGCTGATTTATACTTCTGTGTCACAGTGTCTCTGTACAGAGGCTGGACAGGACAACATGGACACATAAAATGTAACGTTACCCAGCGAAAAAGTCTTGATTCAACTCTTCAGTCGAGGTTTGATAGTTTGTGGGGATGTTGTGCTACATTTTCTAAGAAGGTGACTCAGTTCTGTCAGTTTCGCCCGCTCACCTGCTGAGGCATCCTGTTCAGACCTACTGTCACAGCTCTGTATCAGAAACGATGAGAATAAATGCAAACGTGAACTTCGTCATGTTCCACACTACCTGATCACTATGATATCACTGCTGCAACACTAAATGGCCGAGACTATGCACACAGGAAATGACTGCCACAAGTGCCTATGGTGACATGTTGAGGCAGAAGTATAATTCAGGCTTGGAAAATTGTGTGAAAATGTGTGAAAGCTATGAATATTTTGTATGTCATTTCATTCTACTTTACCAAAGTGTCTCTGCTGAACTGCTGTTTCCAGAAACATGTCAAAGCTGAGGTGCGTCCTCAGCAACAGTATGATGTTTGGGTTTTTTACTACCAATGCCACAAAATATTTGAAACGTTATGTTCCAAAGTGTTTTTTTTTTCTATTTTTCTTAAACTTATGTGTAATTCATTAGTGTCATAAAAACAAGGCGCCTGTTTTATGATACCTCATCTCATTTTTGAGTAGCTGTGTTCCAAAATCAGACTGCTGGCTGTAATTTACTGGTCAGCATTCAAACAGTTAATCATCCCTCTGTGAGCAAGGCTGTCATTTTCTTACAGTATATAATCTTGGAATAAAACTGGTTTGTTTTGTGGCAGTTGAAATGAAGTGCTGATTGGGTCATGGCTGTGACATCACAGGTCTTCACAAGAGACAGAAAACATCCTGAACAGCATCTTTGCCATGGTAACGACACATGGGTGGTTTTAATGGCCTTCAATGCTTGAGAAAAAAACATTTTTAAACCATTTTCCATCTGATGATTGCTTTAATTTAGAGGTGGCTCTCTTTCATGATGAGAGAGCAGAGTGCTAGCTACACTGAAGTCAGACCCAGAGAGAGCAGCAGGCGCCATTACGGGACAGCCGTTACATGTTGTTGGATCATATCGAGGGTCGAGCCAAAAAGAGCTTTAAATGTACTTTTTAGGCCACTTAAGGGCAACGGCAATGACGGCACTGTAAGCACAACTCTGACATATCACATTATTACCAGGAAACAGTTTATGTCTATCTACACATCCATCAGACACACAGCATGAAAAGCTGAAGGGCATAGCATTAATATATATACCCTAATGTGCTCTAAACTCTAAGAACAGCATTTCAATGAAAAGTAGTGTTACACTGCATTTTTAAGAAAAAAGACATCAGCTGATGCTCATGCTATTTCTTTCTTTCCTCTGCATCAGAAGGTAACAAACTGCCGTATGAATCAAACTGGGGTCAGAGCACACTTGATTTGACTCGTCTGAATTTGACACTGGAGATTTATTATCTTTACATTTTAAAACCAAATCTGACAACAATTGGAGTACAACTGTATTGTAATAAATGTGGGTTTTGCACAGGTGTTGCAGAAGAGCACTACCACTAAGTCGAATACGCACAGACTGCAGGTAACAGTGCAGCTCTGTGGGCTGGTGACACTTTCCACATTACATATGTGTTAATACAAAACACTGTAGCTTTAAAGTGATCATTTTTTCACATTGATTAGTATGAATCATTGTAAAGTATATAATTATTCCAGTGGTGCTCCCCAGACTCCATAAATGCTAAAAACATATAGCTGCTCTGAACCCAGAAGTATATGGAACAAACTGCCAGACATCATTCTCACAGTAATTCACTGATTTATTCTCCCCAACATAAGACAAAATAAAAACAAAAAACTTCAATTTGACCTGATCAGAAACCATTCAAGTACAATCCATCTGATTGCAGCTATAGCCATGAGCTCAATAAATTAACTTCTTTCTTCATTAAGGCACACACAGTAGTTCACATGAAATAAAGAGACAGGATTAAACCCACAAACAGAAAACGAACAAGATGAACAAATATGCTGAATCATACACTGACATGATGATAATCTCCTCAACCTCATTCATTACACCTTAATATTTAATGAGGTGTTTGTTAGATCTGTGTTGAATAATCAAATTAAATTGATCCCTCAGAAAAAAAAACTTTTAGCCAAAAGGAGCAGCCCATAAGAGCCTGCACACTGAAAGGCTGTCGTCATCAGCTGTCTTTTGAGTGATCAGATGAGTAAAAGCAACTTATGAAACACAATTGTGCTTTAAATGTACACTGGCACCGAGCCTCCGTCCCTACTCAGAAAGTGTATCTCAGAAAATACATGTAGCAAATAAACCTGTGGTTACTTATGGGACAAAACTGCAGCATGTTGCACTCCTGCCCCCACCCCACTCAGTGACATCACAGTGTTTTTTTCACTAAGCTGTCAAAGGGCTGAGGCCACAAGTGCAACATACGTTGAACTTTCAGAGAGCAGAGCAGTTTGAGTGCTCACTTAGCATTCACAGAAATACTGATTTTCACAACTTGGGTGTTATTTTAGTAGCTTTGACCATCAGTTCTGATAACACTGGACTCAAACATCAGCAGTCAGACAGCTTTAACATAAACTTTTTTTTGGCGAGGCAACACAAAAAATGAGCACACTCATAATGTAACTCTCTGCACAGGACACCTGCGAGTACACACAGCCACAGCTGGTCGATGCTGAAGCAGGAAGCCGGTCTGTAAACTGTGATGGATGTTTACAGCAGACGCTTTGGGCCACAATGTTTGTGCTCGTTTTCCGTGTTCACTCCGCCAGAAAAAAGCATTACAAGGCTGTTTTACTTTAAAGAGCTATTGAGTGAAGCAATGTGTGATCGGCCTGCAGACGGCCCCTCTCATTCACTAGGACAGGATGTCTATTTAGCAGATGAAGGGCAGCGCTCGGTGTGATTGGATGGCACAAAGATGTGCCAGTGCTGAGATTAAAACATCTGGTGGTTTTCTTTAGACTTTTGGTTTACATTGTAAGTAATGTATCAACACAGCGTCACAGGTCAGCCCACTACCCTGGTCCAGACCTCATCTTCATCTATTGGTGGGATCACCATGAATGTTATATAGACATTCGTTGTGCTAATTATCAAATGTCAGCATGCCGACAAGCTGCACAAAGATGCTCATTCCCTGTTTAACATCAGCATGTTCCACCATCATGGTGTACAGCCTCACAGAGTCTTATTGTGTGCACCAAACCCTACAAACTTCCTTTGAATACTACAGATTTCTACTTTGTCAGCGGTTATCTTATATCATTTTGGTTAAAAGTTAGTTAAAGGGGAACTCGTCAGCCTGTGTTTGCAGGTGTTGGGGGGTACAGCTGCATATGTGAAAAAAGCTGTATAAAGCCATCACTGTTTGCAGAAGGAGCTGCATGAAATCTGCTAAATGACCTCATGTGATGTCACTTGAGTCAGCGCTGGGTGCTGCTGAAGACTACAAGTTTCAGAAAGTGGTGTTGAGTGAGAAAGAAGTGAGCTTACCAGACCTCTGAAGCCCCCTCCTCATCTCTGCTGCAGGCTAGAGGCTCCAGGCTACATTAGCCGAACCGAACTGCTGGCTACTGTTGGTTGAGTTGGATTTTGGGTAATTTAAGCACAGGGTTTTGGCAAGGAAGACGAGCACATGGAATAAAAAGGCTCTGCTGCATCGATTCGGATTCTGAACAATTTTGCACATGTAAGAACTTCTAGTTTCCAGTTAGATCAGAGATTCAAAAGGTAGTCAGTTTAATAGAGAATTACACCACATGCTGAAATCATTTGCTGTTCAAATGCCTCCTGAAAATGCTGTTCAAACTTTTCCTTATCTATTAATTAACTATGAAACTTTAACTCATTCAGTTCCTCAAATGTGAATACTGGAAACTGTGAAGTGCATTCCAACATTTTATAGATCAGTTATCTGGTTTAAAGTGACACCGACGTCCAACTTTAACCTATATGCCTGTACATCTTCTCACAGCAGGTCTGTGGTGTCGTTCCACAGCAGATGTCACTCAGCACCAGCACACCCATGTTAATATCTCCCATGCTGCCAAAGCTCAAGCAGAATCGCTACCACATGGAGAGTGAGTGCATGTCACTGTAGTGTTCAAGCAGCATTCCCGGCGTCACAGCAGTGATCCTCACTTTTGCTGGTGACCTAGTGAATTCAGAGGGGAGGATTAGAATGGCTGGGAAACTGGACACAGACATGCTGAGGACGAGAGATCAACGACTGATTAGTAAAGAGCCGAAGCCAACCCGTAGATTTCTTGTTAATTTAATTGAGTAGTTCAATAGAAAACATCATCAAAACGCAGGAAAAAAAAGAGGAATAGCAGATAAAGGCTTCTGGCCAAGTGAGCACACAGTTCATGCTGATCAGAGAAGAGCATTTAGCCTGCAGCACAGCCTTCTCTCAGCGTCCAGCAGGTCAACATCTCTTCGTAAGAACATGTGTTAACAAGTAGCCGTTTTACTTGACAACAGATATCATGGACTTTAAGCACCACCTGACTATACCGAGTTGTAATTGAGACTTCTGCCATGTGGGGGATCATTTTGCTTTAGGTCGATCCGTGACGCCTTACTTAAAGGAACAGCAGGAGTTATTCCAACTTGGGTTTAATCTTTCGTAGCTCTGAAGAGGTCAAACAAAACGAACTGTCAGACAATCAGACAAGTTGGAAGTAAACCATCAGTTCATCTAACAGATGATCTGAACCACTTGAGGTGAAGGTCAAACTGAGAGTGAGCACACCTGAAATATTGCTAATCTGCACAGGAGAGCTGTGCGCGCTCCACTGCAGACAGAGTGGGTAATATATTTACTGTTTACCTCCCTCCAAATGCGTCTGGCTGCCTGACAGCTTGTTAAGGCCTGTCTGATCATCTGTGTTGGCCTCATTCTTCACGATACAACATTGCAATATTTTCATGCGTGACATTGCTGCGTTTCCAGCTTTCAGCTATCAACTTGCACAATGTTATCATAACAAGACAGTTGTGATGACCAGAGCTCCAAAACTTTCCTTCAAGCTGTAATAAAGCTTTCCTTTAAAGAGTCATTTTGAAAGCACAACGTCAATGTTATGGCTCATTTACTACAAATCACACTGAAGTGACTTCACTGCAAACAGGTGATAGACACATGCTTTTCTCGGCATGCTGTGGTATTTTAGGTTGAAGCTTTCTGAATTGTGTTTTTCCTACAATTAAGGAAGTGACTGGTTTCCATTATTTCACGTGTCAGTTAGGTCATGAATCACAGTGAGCCTGAAAGCTGCTTTTATTTTTGTCAAAATTGAAGGTACATTGTGGAAGTTTATCGTAAACAACAAAAGTTTTGTTCACATTCAGAGTTTTTCTTTTTAATATATTTTGAGATTTACATCCATGTTTGTCCATGTCCATTGGTTTACAGTCTTTTTCTCCACACCTTTGTTGGAACATGAATGCCTCGTTGGTGCATTACACCATCAACGGTCAATTAGTGAAGCAGTGAGAAACCATAAGTACGGATGTGCTGCATCACCCACGTCTTTGTGCGTGTACGAGATGCAAACACATCAGGAAGCCACTAGGAAATCATTGCTTCATGGTGCTACTAACGGTCAAAAACTCCACAGGGTACCTTTAAATGTTTTATGTGCAGGTTCGAACCAAAAGGTCTACCACCTTCACAACAATAACTTTTCCAAAAATACAAGCAGACATGATGTTCACTGCCATGCATTACCAAACCCAAATAGGTCTCTGTAAGCTGACCTTCACACTGTGACGAAATGTATGAAAACTAACAGCTTCCATGAAGAAAGACAAAAAAATCCAAAAAACCTGTTAAACCTGTTACCTGTTAAACTCTTATGAATGCTAAGTCAGAACAATGTGAATGCAGTAAAACAATAAAGTCCAAATCTGAGAGAAAATAATCACTCTTGTGCTTCTTTGCCTTCCATTGTGATCAACAAATGCTTTACATTCCACAATGGATATAAAGTACAGTCCAACAGGTGGTGTGCTAACATGACGCCATCGACCAAATGGCTAATTGTAACGCCAAGGTCTGTGATCTTGACTGAAGGCTACTATTCTAATGTTGCTTTTAACTGAGATCAGATTTGTCGTTGCTCGTGGTTTCTTAAAGGAAACAGCTGCAATAAAAACTTAATCAATTCCTTCAACACAGAACAAAAACTGCAAAATCAACTTTTGTGAGAGGAGGGAAAGAAGAGGTGTGTGAGGCTATTATGCCAGCCCACTCCAAACATGTAGCACATGAGCTACACTCACGCAGAAGGTGAAATCAAAATTTAGAAACCAACCCACAGAGAGAGCATTGATAGAGAGAGAGAGGGGAAATCTTTGCCACCACACATGAGGGAAAAAACCTGGAGCAGAGCACATCAGTTTGCAGTTTTTTCTTACTATTCGTGTTTTATTACACTTGTTTATACCTTGCTTCTGAAGAGGGGCTTAGCACCGGGGCCACAGTACTCGTTGTATATGAGCTTGAAGAGGAAAAGGTGGAAGAGTGTTATGAGCGAGGCCACGCTGAACCAGAAGAGGAAGGGCAGGCCTGGGTACCTGTTGGCCATGTGCTCCTCATGAGCCAGGATGGCCTTGAGGTGCAGGGTGTGGCGGAGGTCCTGCAGGTGGCGCAGGTCTGTGGAAATGTACAGCAGTGGTGTGATGGGCTGGGTCACCATCACAGGGAAGGTGTGACCTTTGATCTCTGACGTCAGCTCCACTGGCTCGTTGAGGCAGCCGGCCTCGCAGGCGTACAGCTTCACCGGCTTCTCCTGTGGCTTCACTGACAGGTGAAGGAAAGGCTTCCCCTCCATGTCCAACAGCACTGCCAGATTAATGAGGTCCTGGTTGTAGTGGATGCCTCTCAGGGCGTAGCTGTTGTGCAGCACGTCTGGATCAGCCTGGAACTGAAGGTGGTTCTCGGTGAACTGAAGGCCGCCGAAGCTGAGCACCATACCTTGCATGGCTCCGTGGGCTCCGGCTGCCACCAGCACCTTGCAGCCTCTCTTCTGCAGAGTCAGAGTCCACAGCGTGAAAAGCTGCAGGATCTGAGCGGTGCTGCTCACCCGCTCAGGCCACAGGTTTTCCGCATGCATGGTGGCGTGGCCGCTGAAGCAGTGGTCAGCGTAGTTGAGGCTGGACTCCAGACGGGCACGCTCCTCGCCGCTCAGCCTTCGATCCAGCAGGGGAGCCATGGAGGAGGACAGGATGTAGTAGAGGGTGGTGTTCACCGTGCGGCTCGATGGTGTGTGGGAGTCTGTGATCCTCCTCATTTCAACACCTGAATGAACAAAGAAGCAGAAGCAAAACCGGCATGGAGTGTATTTCAAGATCGGTTACTTTGATGACCAAATACTATTCTTGAAGGCTGTCACAGTGGTTTGACAGAAGCTTTTCCAGAGCTTTTGACCATGTCTACTTTATCACAGAGACGTTGCCACCTGTGCTTACATGTGCCAATGAAATGCACTGCATGCTCAAAACAAGGTCAAAATTAGCATTGTATGCAACTGGAAAAGGTCAGTTCAGACTTCCAGTCAATAAGTGTAATGAGTGAAGTGAGTGGTTCACATGGGACATTCACAGGACAGACCACTTAATCTTAGTTGAGGGGACGGATGGACATTATCTGAAAACATGCAGCATCAGATAATAGCCAGTCAAATAAAAGAAAGTGGCTAGTTTACAGGCCTGAAAGCAGCCTCCTATGAAATCTGTTTTTTTTTTTTACAGATTCCGTTTCATTTTTCCCCAAATTCAGTGTTTTCATCTCCTGAAGTCTTTTTTAGATTTTAGCACATTCTGTCATCAGAAAGTGTCTAATTCAATAATATTCAAAATGTCTTGAATAGAAGTGGATTTTATATCACAGAACATCACACTGTTGTCTAATCAAACAGAACTTCTGGAGGACAGCCTCCACATGCTGCAGCAGCACAGCGGGTATGTGGGTCTGACAGAGGCTCATCTCCAGGTGAGAGCAGCATTAGATATATATTACAATATATCACATTTTCTGTAAATGTAATGAATAAATTGTTTCTATAAAATGATGACATGGAAAGGCCTATTTCTCTCTAGAATTTGAATTATACTGTGTATTTGACAAATAAAATCTGACCTACGACTTACTCAAAAGGTACTGAGTACTCAGATTATTTTTCTTTTATTTAGAACCTTCGTCCAAAATTTTAATTAAGCACATCACAAAATCTATAAACCTAGTCTCCTTCCCAAAGCATCAAATACTGACGCTGTGTCACGCCCCTCCGCATCTTATACAGATACACACAGTACCCTTGAGTGTGTGTAGGAGACAAACCAGGCTTCCGACTAAGTCCACTGTAAAGCATTGCCATGCAATATCAGAGTAACTGGGTGTCCAACACATTCTCATCCCAGCGATGCACAAAGTCTTCCTGCCAGAAAACCTTTCTAACGTGGTTAATGCTCTGAAATGGTCACAGTTTGATTAGATTTATGCACCAAAACTACTTGGTTAGGTTTAGAAAAGGATCGTCCACTTTTGGCTTCACCTGTGGTTGGCGTCACCTTGTTCTGAGTGTTTCATATTGCTGCGGATTGCAGTGAAGTCCGTTGAAAGCCTGGTGCATCTCATACAGATGCTGAAGGGCAGCTTGTACCATGAAACAGAAGCTGGCCCTCTTTTGTCTTGATTGGTCAGAGTCCTTCTCCTGGTCGAGATTACCCCTTTCTGTGTCACCTTCGCTCTGCTCCATATTTGTTTGTCCAGCCTTCATGCAAATTTCCTACCTGCCTCTATGCTGTGCGAAAGAACGCAAAGAGTCGTCCAAATAATGAAACATGTTGCTGTAAAGAGTGTGATTTGTGACACAGTGAAATAAACAATTGAACAGAAAACAAAAGACTTGTTTTATCATCACACGCAACATATCATCATGTCACTCGGCTCTAGAGTGAAGTGACACTCGACCTCTGCCCCGTCACTGTTTTCACGCCCACTTCATCTCACTTATTGCTGCTTTAAGGCAGCTTGATAGTTAATCAGCTTGAGTTCAAACCCCATAGCTCATACATCCCAACAGCAAAAGACAAAATGTTTTTCATTCACAATTGCTGTATTTAATACTATATACCCACTGGAGCCCGAGAAACGTGGTGCAAATAAAGAAGGTGCAGCAACTGAGTCAAAATTTACAGGAAAGGATAACAGGAAAACAGATGATTTCAAATCAAACTGTTAGCTCTGTCTCCATGAACTACTGCTCTAAACTGGTTTAAAGGCACAATTTGTAATGAATAGGTAAAAAGAGGACTAACAACTACTATATTTACATTAGCTATGATTTCTGAAGCTGTTTAAGTGTTGTTTACATCTGTCATGCATGTAAACAATAAGCAGGTCATTTCAGTTCTGATCAGTTGAGAAAAACACACATAATGCTTACATTTAAAGTATGATCATGTGTGTGTGATGTGGCTTCCTTTAAAACCCAGAGCCAGCTGCTGCTACAACCTGAGCTCACCTGAAATGAAGAGGTCCATCCAGGCCTGCTGGTGATCCGTATCCAGATCTTCCACACTGGCTCTCAGCAGCTCGCCCAGCTCCTTTTTGGCTCCTTCTCTGAGGGTGCTGAAGGTCTCCTCCAGCTTGGAGGACTCAATGGGCTCTGAGGTCCAGACCACTGACAGGATGTTGTCTGTGTACTCTGATTTAGCAGAGACCTGGATCCTGCTGCTCAGCTTCTTGGTGACCACCACCACCAGCACCATCCGGTTACTCTCCACAGGCACTCTGCCGGAGGAGAGCACGATCTCTCTGTCGTCAAGTTTCTCCACACTGGTGGAGAACTTGCTCCCAAAGGAGGGGTTTTCAGAGGACACGTCCAAGGTGGCGACCCTGTCAGACGGGTTGTTGATGTGGATTCGTTGCAGATAGACGTTTGGTCTGCTTCTGTGTGCGATGAACTCCTCTCTGATGGTGACACAGTCCCGGGCAGACTGCGGGGCGGCTGGTGAGGCACAGCGGACCGACAGCACGGCTCCCTTCCGGAACCACAGCATGGTCGCCTGAACTTCAACACGCTTCCCCTCGAGATGGACGCCGAGTCTCGGTGAGTATTCAGTCTGGTGGACCGGAGCCGATCCAGGCTGCGAAGACGACGCCACCCACAGTTTGTTAGAGTCAATGTCAATCAGAATATGGCCGTTACCTGTTACAAAAGGTGTATCCAGTTGTTCCTGAGGTGTGCTGTATATCCCCTCTCCTCGGTCTACGTGAGAGCTCCACCTGTGGATTTCAGCCTGTAGGCACTGTCCTGCCGCCCCTCCGGGCATGGCCGAGCCACCGAACACCCTCCACCTGCGCTCTGCTCCCAGGTACCAGTAGAAGATGAGGAAGAGCAGAAGTCCTATGAGGAGTCTTCTCGCCCAGCTACTTGACAACAAGCCCGGTAGCCCCTTGAGTCTTTGCTGTAGCCACATTGTGTGTTTATATGAAGGAAGCCCTGCTATGAGTCGGCGTCTCAAGACTGCACCCAGGGTGCTGCCGTTGAAAATATACGCAAATCACATCGAATCTGCTCGCCCTCAAAACATGTTGCCCAGCAGGAAAGCTGGCAAACTGTCTTCGCTATCTTCTGGCTAAGTTAGCTTAGCGCGGTAGCTAGCGTTGTGGACGGAAGCTGTCGAAAATGTGTTGTTGATTCTCGCATCGTGGTTAATGTCATATCCTACAGCAGGTGTGTATCACAATCTTCAAGTTTTCCTGTCTCAGGTCGTTTCGTTTTTTGATTGCCGTCAGCTTAAAAACATCAGCTGTCTTTCCAAATACCTCTGCAACCCAGCGGTTGACACTTCTGGTTTGTCACAACTGCCGTAAAGCAAAACGACACAGCAGCGACCGGAAATGTCGCAAACCCCAATGACATACTTTGCGTATATGTATTTATTTATTGAAATTAAACTATTTACGGTGCGGGAAATGAGCAAATAAAAACATAACATTTGGATTTCTTGATAACTAGGTTCATGGCAAAGTTCCAATGTCTGCTTCAGTGAAGTTTAACATCGACTGCTTCAGGCTGTGTAGTATTAGCTTATTTGATGTGTCTCTCTTGTGGCCCTGTTGTGCTCAGAGGCCAGTTTTAGGGAACAGGATCACAATTTTTCAAGTTTGTCTTAAAACAATACTCAAGTGGTCATATGAGCATCACAACAGGCTTTGCCCACTGTAATCGTTCTTCCTGTTCATATTGGCCATTAAAAGATCCTTTCCTCGTGCACTTGCAATGTAAGATTAGAGACAAAATCTTTCTTCTGTGCAAAAATACATTCCATTTTAGTTCACTGTAATGTGAGGCCTCAACAGTCTGAGCTAGACAAATTAAGTAATTATCATCCAATGTCCAAGTAGATTATGGACATTTAGCAAACTGTAACCATTCTTTATCTATAACCAACACAGTGCTCACTGCTTCTCTAAATAACATAAAACTTCATACATACACATAATACCTAGGTATACAAGTAGCCTCCCAGAGGCTTTGTGTTGTAACACGACAATCAGTGATAAAGGTCTAGTTTGTATGTTTTTGTTTGTTTGTTTGTTTGTTTGTTTGTTTGTTTGTTTGTTTGTTTGTTTGTTTGTTTGTTTTACATTTCAGATCGATTTTATTGAAACAAAGACACGCTAGAGTGGGGACTGCAGGCTACGTGCGGGTGCTCATGTCCACAGAACAGCTGGATCACCACGTTCAAACTGCTTTTTTCCCCGTTTGGAAGAAGTGGGCGTTCCAGATGCATCAAGTTTAAACACACGAGACAAATCTGAGCATGCAATCTGAATGATTAAAGCCATCACACAGAAAACGTCAAACTACGGTGACACTGCTCTTATTGTTCTGTTGCAGCTGTGTAAACCGGAGTTTGTTGAATGCAGAGAGACTGAGGGGGGCAGACACAGGCGCAGACAGAGGGGAGGGGGGCAGCAGGCGGTGCTGCCACAGTCAACGCTGTCCTGAGAAGTTTGCTCCCTCGGACGGAAAAGTGCACTGTTCGGCTTTCATCGGGACTTTTTAGAGGATTTTTACTTTAACTTCGCCAAAATGAGACTTTGGTCCTCGCTTTTGTTCCCAGGGATTTTTGCCTGTCTACTTTCCCCTCTGACAAACGGTGAAGAGCAGCGACTCCCTCAAGGTAAGTCAGGAATGTTGCTGACACTGACGCTATGCCAGCGCTCTACCTACACACCGTTTTATCTACACACTTTGGGGCTAAGAATGGCGTTTCATAAAGATAACGTATGCCAGTTTGCAGTTTAGGGCACTCAAGCTTGGTATTGGATGAGGAACACTCCCCAGCTCATGTAATCCCCGGTGGAAGGAAACCCGTCGTGACTGGTGGAACATTCTAGCAGCTTGTAGTAAATAAGCTAAGGCACAGGAAAAGTGTCATTTTGCTGTGTTTGATGTGTTAGCTTGACCAGCTGCTAGCCGCTTATTAAAAGTGTTGATGCACGCGCTACTCGTGGCGCGCGAGGCATGCCGAATAGAACCGTTGACGAACAGTTCGGAAAAAAATCTCAGCTACATTAACATGTAAGTGAACTTATCTGTAGCCTTTTCCCTTTGAAAAGACAGCGTAAAAAGCAATGGAATTTAACAGTATGCCCGCTTTTTACATGAGGACAGCTGCACGCAGTTTACATTGGGTGCTGAGGAGGACCTCCATGTCGCTGACGTGGACGGGGCTGCTCGCAGCGCAGGCGGTGGGCTGTCAGAGCTGCAGGAACCTGATCTGTAGCCCATAGCTGTGCTACAGCAACATGTGGAAAAATAATGAAGGGGATCTAAAGAACAAAAATTGAGATTTCTGAGACTTTCTGTCTCAACGAGTTTGGGTATATATTGTGAGCACTGCAATAAGCATCAGTGGTGACAGTAACGTTACACAGCCTCAGAAATTGCAGATATGTAGTGAAGCATTTTCATAAGAAAAAGTTTTTATCTGTCAATTTGATATGACACTTGATACGAGAAAACATTGAAACCAGATCTATTGAAAACTGGTGCTACTGTCAGATTTATTTTATGGAGATAAGACCTCAGGGCTAAATGAATGGGTCAACTGATATATTTGTCCGTGTGCCAAGAGATTCAAGTGTATTTCCAGCTTTGAATTGAACTTCCTTCTTCCAAGCAACAATGAAAAAATGTGATCAGTGTCAACAGGAACAGATCATCAGTCTACTTTCTGGAAGGTTCATGGGACAAACTCACACTGAAGGCTGGACTCAGATCTCAGGCTGATGTAATGTCTGCAGTCTACATGAACACCTTGTTATCTACACATTTTGTTGATACCCTCAACTAAGCATTCTGCCGCCCATAACTTCTGATCTAATCTTGTAGTTTTATGTTGGATGGGAAAAATTAGACAGAAAGTCACCATAAATATATCTAGAACCATATCAAAACCAGTCTTTCGTCTAAGATTACAGTTGATGACATGTGACAAATGAGTTGTTATCATATTAACCAAATATGTCGGCAGGTATTTTTGGGGCCCTAAACAAAATCTTCATATGTAAGTGCAAAAATGAAAGCAATAAAAAATGTGATGTCATTCCTTCAATAAATACTTAAGATAAAGACAAAAACTAGAGAACTAAACATTTTTAATTGCCGTATTTGGGCCCGAGCAGCCTTTGAGGCTCAAAGCAAAGGGGCCCTTCACTAACAAAGGCCATTTAATGTCTTTGTTCAGTAGCGTCAGCGTAGAGATGACAGGAAATGAGAGTGAGATGAAAGCTGGATCCAAACTGGAGAATCCACAGCTGATGCCCCAGTATGATAAATGAAATGGGCTCATCAACAAATTATTCTAATGTATGTGTCACGAGCCAGGCTACAGTCTGTCACTTGCTTTTGGTCTTGGGGAATTTGCACCTACAATAATGTAGTAATGCACATCACAATGTCCACAAAGGTGAACTGCATTAATATTTACTCTTGTGCCCTGTCTTCTCATGGATGCCTGTGTTAAAGTCTTCTTTAATGATTGGGGACAGATTAATGATTATAGAGGGACTTTGCCAAGGCTCGTTATTTGGTGAGTTCAAGCTTTTTAGTTTTATTTCTGCTTAGCTGCCGTATGACCAGACTCCTATCATGCACAATCAAGACATGTTAAAGAATCTCAGTCAGTTAAAGCAGCACCACTGGGCTGCTTCATGCTTAAGGTGATAGAAAAAATGAAGTGTACTGTGTTATCTTTCTGAATTCCTCTGTAATGTTGTGTTTTCCAGAGAAACTTCTCGTTGTGACAGTTGCAACCAAAGAGACTGACGGCTTCAGGCGTTTCTTGAGATCAGCCAAACACTTTAACTACACTGTCAAGGTAGGAACCCCTGCGGCAGGAAAGTTCCTTTCCTTCCGTCTAGCCATGAAAGTATTTTACAGTAAAGACTTTTTCACTGCATTTGAGTCGCATAACTAAGACACAGATTATGTCAAAAATAAAGTAAGACTTTTTGTGGCAGAAAAGAGTATTTTAGGATGAATGTCATTGAATTCATTTGCAGTAATGGGTGTATGCATATTTCAAGGTTCTTGGTCGGGGTGAGAAATGGAGAGGTGGCGACTACATGTCCGCTCCAGGAGGAGGCCAGAAAGTTCGACTCCTGAAAGCAGCTCTGGAGAAGATGAAGAATCAGGACCAAATCATCCTTTTTATTGACAGGTAGACTGTTTGACTGCGGGCAGAGTTTCAGTTTTGGCTGCACCTGTTAGAAGTGACAGCCAGAGTAAAACCCTGGTGCCAAAGGGAATTTTTGGTAAAGACTGTTCAGATCATATCAGATCTCTTTTGCTCTCATCCAGGCAGCCTTTGGTTTTCATTCATTTCATTTTGCATGATCTTGTCAGTTTTTACTGTTATCACTGTCACAGTTGTGTGTTTATGCTCATACTTCCCCAATCGTTGCACTGTATCTTTAATAGCAGTGTAATGGACCTGCAGTAAAAAGGCTAGAACGTGTAAATCCACTGATGGTTTTAAATACACTGAAACAAACTTGAACACATGCTGAGAGAGAGTGCATGGGTTTTTTTTACATTCAAGCAGTTCCTTTCATGCCAGTTGCACAGCCACTGGCAACTTAACTGTCCAAATAAAGAATGCAGGCATCTCATAAAAGCAACCCCTTCATTTGTTTTAACTGTGCCACTGGCTTCACACACTGCTGAGCCACACAGTGCAATAAAGTTTTCTATTTTCACTCCTTTTGACACAGCTACGATGTGGTTATCACCTCGGGTCCTAAAGAGCTGTTGAAGAAGTTCCAACAGGCCAAACACAAGGTGGTGTTCTCCTCCGAGAGCCTGATCTGGCCCGACAGACACCTGGAGGACAAACACCCCCATGTCAGGGAGGGCAACAGGTTCCTCGGCTCAGGGGGTAGGTGCAACAGTCCTGTCAGTCACACAGCTGAGGCAGGCCTCATTGCTCTGCCTGTTTGTTTACAGGAAAACACCACAGAGCACCTTTAACGTAAAGCTGCAGCTAGTTCTTAAGTCCATAGTTATGAGCAGCCAAGTGGGAAAAATGTCATGTCGGCCTCCCAGTTAAAATTCCTAGTTCGACATTTCTTTACATTGATGAAAACACTCATGATGTTAAAATTTAACCTGAAGGACAGAAGTTCCATACACATTTAGCTTGTTCATGCCTACATTTTAAGCAGATTTCTGCCTTATGTTTGACATCTTGCAATACGACCAAGGTCTAGCATGATGACCTTTCTGCTCATGTCATTCTAACACAAAAGCTCTATGCTGCCACGCACATCCCTTAGGGATGTGTTCACAGGCCGCTAGTGTGGCTGTAGTTCTTTGTATTGTTTTAATAACATACTAGATGTCTGAAGAAAAGAGTATGGCTGTTTCTTTTTATAGCAGAGAAGCAGCAGCTCTTTAGTCAGCAGTCAGCGCTGGGCTGAGGCCAGTAAAACCTGGCAGTAGTCATTAGCCCTGGCAGTTTGAGACAGGACTTCATTTTTCCATAATGGGTTTGAATATAGACACATTATGATAGAGTTCATATGCATGAACGAACAGGTGTTTTCTTACTGCTCTTTTCTTACTTCCAGTTTGCTTGCTCTGGGTTTGTTTCTAACCTCAGGTTTCATTGGCTACCTTCCAAACATCAAAGAGATGGTTGCTGACTGGACAGGAGAAGACAATGACAGTGACCAGCTGTTCTTCACCAAGATTTACACCGATCCAGCACAAAGAGTAAGATTTGTCACACTGCAGCATTCACTTAATGATCTATATTTTGATTTATTTCATTTCTCTGAAAACTTAAAATAATGTTAAAACAAATAATAACAGTAATAATAGCAAATACTTTTACCATTGTTGCATTATTCCTCTGGGATATTTTCTCATGTACCATGAAAGTTTTAAGTAGTGGCCTCAATTCCACAGAGGCCATCATTTCTTTTCTGTTTCCTGTTTCTATAAATATATTGCACCATGTTTTAGTAAGAAGCCTCCCCATTTTCTGATTTCCTGTTTTCATTTGTTCTTTATGCAAACTCAGCACTTCTCCATGTTTACCTATTGTCTTGATAAATTCAGTATAATGTACCTTTTCAAAGCACTGACTCTAACAGAACTAATGTTAACAGTATACTACCTACTGTGAGTGAGACTCAGCACTTTCTACACAGATGTTTCACATTACAAAGCTTCCAGTAGCGTTTGTTGCCAGTGGGGTTTAATGTCTGCAGGAAGTGCTGAGTTTTATTGATGGTAGTGTAACGGTAAGAAACAAACAGCAGCGTACACGTGACTGGAAATAACTTGTGAAAGAAAACAGTATTAGAGAGAAAGTCAGAGCAGCAGAGTGCTGAGTATGGCATGACTCTGTTGTACTGCTGGAATTAGAGCTGTGGAAATGAACACTTTAAGCAGGTAGTTTCAACCCCCTCATTTTTTCCAGCCAGCCTTAATTATTGAGCCAGCCTTGATTTGTTTGTGCAGGCCATGCCTTTGGCTATGATTTGAGACTCACTATTTCAATATTGGATTGTATTTATGAATGATTTATGCTATTAGATATGATTGCAGCATATACAATGACAACACTGGATTTCCATGTTTCAGAAAGCCATAAATATCACACTGGATGGAAAATGCAGATTGTTCCAGAACCTTCACGGAGCCCTCGGTGAGTGTCTGGAATTCAGTTTCTCAGTCCAGCTGGTGAACTTTATGAAGCAAAGACATTCCTTCAGCACACGCACACACTCTGCTGCTGGGGCAGAAATGTTATGTGCACCCTGCCAATAACACCTTTAAGAAATGGTACGTCTCGTGTCATCTAGGAGGCCGCTGTGCTACTTCATGCCATCCACCTCATGTGACACTAACCAGCATCCTCTCTATCCCATGAGCTCTGGTAGTGCACGCACTCTGTATTGATACAGACCACTTCATGGATGATTGTTTACCTAATGAACTAGTGGGTACACAGTCCTGTGCTTAGGAGTTTTTCCTCAGCAGTAATAGGGTGGTGTATGTGTTGAAGCTGCTTATGTAATGTTGTGTCCTTCGTGTTGTCATGGAAAATGACCAAACTACAATACAGCTCTTTCATAAAACTTCTTCTCTGACTACTCACTGTGTGTCTCTCTCAGTCCGATCGTCAATCTGGTTAATGTACTGCTGATGCATCATTGCAGTGGACTTGTAGTCAAGTCAAACCTCAAAGGTTTCAGAGCTGAAGGATTTGCAGTTTGCTCATAGGTGGGGCTGCACGTTTAGACATGAGCTGGACTCTCAGCAGTCTGGCTGAGGAAGGAATTTGTGAGTTCTCCGTGAGGTGGAAGTGTCAACGTTCACAGAGACATCAAGAGTCCAGGAGCAGGAATGGACTCCCTCCCACAAATCCTCACTCTCAACTGCTGTTCACCTCATCTTTTTTTTCTACAGTAAAAGAAGAGTCGGCAACAGTCACACATTTTATATGCAGAAAGATCGTGATTTAAGAGCATGAGGTGAAAAGTAGGACTATGTGTTAAACATTCATATTGGTAGTATTAATAGGGCTGTCAAAAAATCAAATTGAAACAAGTATTTACATATTTAAATCGTGTGTGTGTGTGTGTGTGTGTGTGTGTGTGTGTGTGTGTGTGTGTGTGTGTGCCTGTGTGTGTGTGCCTGTGCGCATGCGCGTATATATTTCCAGACGAGGTGGTGCTGAAGTTTGAGAATGGACGGGTGCGAGCCAGGAATTTGCTGTACGACACCCTGCCTGTCATCATCCATGGGAACGGACCAACCAAGGTACTGAACCATCAAACCATACTGACCAATCACAAGCTAAACACAGCAGGCTGATGAAGCTAACACATCATCCAGCACATCAACACATCCATCCATCCACGAGCAGCTGAATCAGGCAGCAAATTCCAGAGAGGAAAGATTGATAAATTAACAGCCTTCAAAGCTGCTATGAAAGGCTAGCGGGGTGCTTTTGGCTTTGCACATTTACGTATTTCCTGTCAAAACAGGCAGCTACAGAGGGATTTTTCGCTGACATTGTTGCCGTTTACAGTAGCTAATATGTGTTGAACATGCAGTGCTGAACGCCCACCTGCCATGCAGGCAACGTTAGTGGTCCTTTTAGCTGACTCTGCCCTGACTGGGAGCTTCCAGTGAACATGGCGGACCACCAACAGTCTCAGAGACTGAGGGAAGCCAGTTTGATGACAGGGGATACAGTAGTGATGTGGTTTATGCGGGTTTGGCTCCTGGCACCCAGGGCCTGAGTCACATAATAACACCGCTAGCTGTATGGTTAACAGAGTTAACTAGCAAACAGCAGCTACATTTAAGTAGCAGAAAATATTTTCTTCATCAAATATGATCCATTTTCACACAAATCAGTGAATGAAATTAGAAAGTTGTGTTTTTGTATGGTAATCTGTGAGGTCCAGCCCCCAGAAACACTCTTTATACATCCATAAAAATTCCAAAATTGTTTCAATGGACTAAATTAGTAGAATGAAATTAGTATTAGCCCTGGAGTGTAGAATGAGTCATCAATATTTTTTAAAACAAACTCTAAAATACCATAAACAACACGTACACTTAAACATCGATTCTGACTTCATGAAAGCTTCAGTATTGCAAACAGACTGTCAGTGTGTTTCTGGCCTCTCAACAATAGAAGCAATTCTTTCAACAGCAGGCAAACCCAACTTTATTACTGTTGTCCAGTGAAAATTCAGATATCCTACAGCTGAAGTCAAATTGTGTTTTCCTGCTGCACTGGGTATTAGATTGAGATGTGATAACCTGCAAAAAAATGAATTTGTTTTGCAGCTCCAGATCAACTACCTGGGCAACTACATCCCCAATGCATGGACGTTTGAGACTGGATGCACAGTGTGTCACGACGATCTCCACCCACTCACAGCCCTTAAGGTGTGTTTGCAGGGGTTTGGTGTTGGAGAGTGATTTGAACTGTTCAGTGGGTGTTTTTGGTGTCAGGTAGAAGTAATAAGCTCTTTATCCTTGATCTGGAATATGATGCTTGTGTTTGTCCCACAGGAGAGTGAATACCCACTGGTGGTGATGGGCATCTTCATTCAGCAGCTCACCCCCTTTGTCACAGTGTTCTTTGAGCGCCTGCTGAAGCTCCAGTATCCCAAGAACAGGCTCAAACTGCTCATTTACAACCAGGTAACAGGAAACCCTGATGGCTTGTGTTTCTCTTCAAACTGCTGCTTCACCTGAAATCAAAATGTGATGAGAAAATAAAATTAACAAGACACCAGACCATACTTTACAAGGCTGCAAATGAGCTGTCCCAAAGACTAATGTTTGGCTATTGTAGTTTTATTCATAACATTAACATTAAGGGATGAATATAATAAAAGTCAGAACTCAGTCAAAGCTGAACACATACAGCAAACACAAAAACACAAACACAGTGCGACATTTCATGGTGCATATTCTCCAAAATACAAAAAAACTGACTGCTTCCATTGTAACATTATACTGAATGTTTGAACCACACAAAGCATGATGGGAACTGTACTATAGCAGCACTCAGAACAGCCTCGTCCCAAATAGAGTAAAAGCTTTAGGATCCATGAATATTACCTTCCTTTTTTCTTTTTGGAGTTTTAATGCCTGTTTTGTGCCACATTAAAAAACCCTCAAGAGCTTGTCATCAAAATAAAAGCCTTTGCTATCGCAACCTTAAAATGCAAACAAAGTCGATTGTCTTCTATAGAAAAAGCTACTGCTTGTACAAACACGCACCATAATAACATGTGTTAGGATCATAAATCCATCTCAATAAGAGCTTGGCTTTTTCTGCTGCCAAGCATCATACATGCATGTTTAGTGCTCCTCCGTGTGTCTGTAGTAACTCAGACTATCTGTTTATTCCCCCTTTCTCTGCAGGAAGTTCATCATGAGCCTCAGGTCAACTCTTTCCTGCAGAATCACGGAAGCCTTTATCAACATGTGAAGTTCATCGGGCCTGAGGAGGCTATGGATGGAGCTGCAGCGCGCAACCTGGCCATGTGAGTTCAATACAACCTGTGGTCGACTGGATGACATAGTAAAGAAAAAGAAACTGAGTTGTGCGACTGCCAGATGTCCAGGTGTACATATGTGGTGTCCCTAGAATGCATGCTTAACTTGTTAACTTCAGATCATATGACAAAAAATTTGATAGTGTTCAAGAATCAGAGAAAGCTCCTTTAACATAATATTGATCATTTTTTAAATATGTTTTCTTTTCCACACATCTGTTATGTCAGTGTTTCAGTCAGTGTAGCCTTGACTGCTAATATTCCATATAAAAAATAAGTAGTCTGTCCAGTCCCTTTTTCAGATGAGTGGTGCCACATTGTCTGCTGTTCACTCACTAACAAGCAGCACTGCCAGAACTGCTGACACTCATATCGTTTATGTAGAGCATATGTGTTGATCTGTGTGTGTCTTTCCTTCGTCTCAGCGATATGTGCCGGAAGGACAAGGACTGTGACTATTTCTTCAGCTTGGACATTGAAGTGGTCTTAAAGAATGAGAACACACTCAAAATTCTCATTGAACAAAACCTGTAAGTATGTTTATCAATACTGAATATGAGTGCTAATAATAATCTGTAATTGTGTATTTGTTCATTTGATTAGATGTGATAACGCTCCTTTAACTGTGCTTTAGTCCTGTTGTGGCACCAATGATAACTCGAACTGGTCGACTGTGGAGCAACTTCTGGGGAGCCCTCAGTGCAGATGGCTACTACGCCAGGTCTGAGGACTATGTGGACATAGTTCAAGGACGCCGAGTGTAAGTTGCTTAAATTTTGTTCTCTAAAGCCTATAGAGTAACAAAACATTAGATTTTTATTGACACACAAAGATGAAGATTCGCACCAAATATGAACACTGCATCTGATTACAAGGATCATACAGTGTCGGGGGGAAGTGTGTTGGTGTAGAAGCTTGAGATGCTCTAACTGGCTGTGGGGGAGTTCCAGATGTGTAACTTCTGTGGGGTCGTTATCAAGGTCATTGACCCCACTTGGGTCGTTAGTGCTCCTGACTGTGTAACAGGAGTCACCTCAAACCAAGTGTAAATGACGGTCATTACGGTTGTCACACAAGGCCAGATGTGAAAAGCTGTAAAATCTGCTTGGAAGGGATGAAAGGACAGCAGTCTGTGTGGAGGGCACGTGCTGCCGTAGACAGTCCTCTTTCACACCGCCTGTCCTCTTTCACACCGCCTGTCCTCTCTATCCCAAATATGGACGTTGTTGTCCTCGAATGAGTGCTGCTTCTTTCTGGTGGAGGTGAACTGCTGAGGGATTGTCCCTCCTGTGCTGAGTCATGAGTGTGTTTAATGGCTGTTTAGTTTTCCCGATACACACATCTGTACATTCCTTGCTGCATTGGAGTGCATTCACTAGATTGAGAATAGAAGTCTTGAAGAAAATGGAAACAACCAGTGAATAAAACCAATATTGGTGTTAAAAGAGAAGCAGCAGAGTTTTGATTATGACGAGACTGTTGTACTGATTGAAATAGTGCCGTAGAAATGTGTCAGTACTAATTATACTGAATGTATCAAACAGCATGGAAAGGTGGAGGAATCGTTGAATTTTCACCTCTAATCTACTGTCGGCCTGGTTCTCTCTCACTGTTTTGACAATTAACACTATTTTAACCCCCAGTTTTGATATGGAAATTGTCTCACTGTCCTGTTTTTAGGGGTGTGTGGAATGTCCCATACGTGTCCAGTGTGTACCTGGTGAAGGCCAGCGTCCTTCAATCCGAGCTCACAGACTACGAGCTCTTTAACTCCCACATCTTAGATCCTGACATGGCTTACTGCCACAACATTCGCTCCAAGGTCAGTACGAGAAAAAGAGGGATTCCATGTTGACTCAGTGGACTGACTGAAGCACATAAAGGATATTTTCTGTTAGATTTGACTCATTCATTTCTTCATGCTGTTTTTTTGCATAATTAACGTATTTGCTGTAAGCAGTGTGAAAGTGTCCATTCTAATCTTTGACCTGTTGTGAATCTGTCTCTCAGGGGATCTTCATGTTTGTAACCAACATGCACACTTTCGGCCGCATCCTGTCAACAGAAAACTATCAGACCAGCCATCTTCACAATGATCTGTGGCAGATCTTTGAAAACCCGGTGGTGAGACTGACTAAATGCATGGAAATATCAACTGTGCACTGCTATTATTACTAGCTTTTGTAGTGCTGGTGACAGGGGCAGTGTGTTTTGATGTGTGTAACAGCATATGTTACACAGAGGCCAGTTTTAGAGCAGAGGGAAAGTGGACATGAGAGGAGAGGGAGATTTAACTGGAATGCACCAGCCCGTGTGGTCAGTGTAGTCACGATGGTTTGCCGGCCAGTTATGTGTGCAGCACTCCAATGTGCCTTGAGGTACTTCACAAGGTACTGATGCCTTTCAATGAGGAGCTCTGTCTCTTCTTCTGACTCTTAAATACTATGATAACATAAACAGTCACTATTGCATGACCCTCTTACCATAATGAGAAATAGTCTGCAAAACAGCATAATTACAACGAGTTGTTTGAAATGTAAATAATGGGGATGAAGCATTGAGAAAACAAATCGAAAAAAGGGTCAAATGGAAAAGACACCTTTTTTTTATGAGGAAGAAATTGTGCACAAGAATTGTGGTTTTTGGTGTGTAATGCAGTGAATGCAGAATTTGATGAGAAGTAAAATCATATTAATAAGACAGACATGTGGAGCCCTCTGAAATCATTTAGAAGCTGACACCAAGCCCTCGCTCTTAGGAATGTTTATGCATAGCTCTCATTCTTAGTTCTACTTAAAGCTGCAGTTGGCAACATTACATCATTATCACCTGGGTTGAAATAACACATTTTGACCACTGTGTGTCATTAACAACACATGTAACCAGGATGTCACAGTGACTCTGCACAAACAGGGGTCATCCGGTTCATGTGTCTTGGTTCCTGTGTCTTGGTTCCTCCCTTCCTCACTGCTATGCTCGGCAGCGCACACACAGAGGCCGTGTCGAGAGCTGTGGCAGCCTCTCATGAATTTCCAAGTCCTCCTTTGCCTGCAGCAGCATATTGTACAAAACACGTGTGCGAACACGTCCCGCATCCTCACGGAGCTTCAGGTTCATTATGTTTGATGTCAAAGTGCTCATATTGACGAGTGGCAAATGCGCATGCTGACAAACAGTGGGGAATAACTTTGTGTGTGTGTGTGTGTGTGTGCACTAGTCATGTGACTTTCCCTTGCACAAACCTGAGCATGTCCAATTTCCTTTCAGTGTTAGTAGAGGTCGGTGCAGCGGTTCAATGATGTGTCAGAGACATAGGTTATTAGCTGTTTCTTGCCCCTAAGGCAGTTGCAAAGGATGACTGGACTGTCCTCTCATGCCACTGTTTGACAGCATCTCAGCTGCCTCTGAAGCCTGGGGCCCCTGGGGCCCCTGGGGCCCCTGGGGCCCCTGGGGCTGTGAAGCGCTGGAGGCGCAACTGACTCCTGCTGCTGCTGTTCAAGCTTGTGGGTTTGGTGGGAGGAGGACTGTGGAATATCATTTCAACAACATCTGCAATAATAGTTGCAGTTGTAGAGGCAGGATCATCAGCATTAGGTGGAACAATAACATGCAATAACTAGTAGCAAAGCAGCAATTATCATCATTGTGGTTGCAGTAATAGTGGTAATAGTGGTACTGTGAGACTGTTTAACTCCAGGATCATGTGATGTAGCACTGTGTGGACACTGTCCTTTTTTCTTAATCTCTACATCATAAACCTGTTTCTGTTTTTGCACTACTGTTATCAAGGCTAATATGTGCTCTATTGCTAATATCTGCTCACATTTATCCATTTCACCCGGTGCAATCTCTAAATTTCTAGTTGGATATTTCTTGTTGGATCAAGTTGGATACTTCTCTCAGCTGTGCAATAACACTATTTATTATCCATGTTGGCAACCGTATACTGTGTACTTATAAAGTGTATATATTGTGCATATACATAGACCCAGTATTTCCCAGGTGCATTAGTATTTTATGCAGTTGCAATAGTATTCTATCTATCTATCTATCTATCTATCTGTCTGTCTGTCTGTCTGTCTGTCTGTCTGTCTGTCTGTCTGTCTGTCTGTCTGTCTGTCTGTCTGTCTATCTATCTATCTATCTATCTATCTGTCTGTCTGTCTGTCTGTCTGTCTGTCTGTCTGTCTATCTATCTATCTATCTATCTATCTATCTATCTATCTATCTATCTATCTATCTATCTATCTGTCTGTCTGTCTGTCTGTCTGTCTGTCTGTCTGTCTGTCTATCTGTCTATCTATCTATCTATCTATCTATCTATCTATCTATCTATCTATCTATCTGTCTGTCTGTCTGTCTGTCTGTCTGTCTGTCTGTCTGTCTGTCTGTCTATCTGTCTGTCTGTCTGTCTGTCTGTCTGACTGTCTAATTTGAAAATATGAACATCCTACATGTAGCGTAATACCTAGACGAGCAGTGTAATGAGGAGAGATTGTAAACATGCTCTGGGTTTGCTGTGAGTTGTCTGATTGGTGTGTGTTTCTCTCAGGACTGGCAGGAGCGCTACATCCATGAGAACTACACTCTGATCATGAAAGACAAGCTGATTGAAACTGTGAGTTGCAACACAAGCTGACCTACACACTGATTGCATGAGTTGTTCCCTTTGAAACAGAGCGAACATGATTCTCAATAGAACACAGCTGTCAATATCTGCTTATACTTGTTATCGATTACATGTTATGTGGTATTACTGCCTTTCACCTTACACTGTACCTCATATCCCATACTAAATCATAATTTACCATATTATGTTATATTGTGTTCATACCTGGCACTGTTTTTTCTCATATTTCTATCTATTACATTTGTATTACATCTGTGTATTAATACAAACATGAAGTACCATTATTTAATCATATCATATAAATCTGGTGTACTCTGTTTACATCAGTCACACCACTGTCACTATCGCGTGTCATTTTTCTCTCATAATGCTCTTTTCTAGCTTCAGTCTTTTCTTATTTTAGTGTTACAGACCTCTCCTTGTTTATTTCTTTTACTTTCTCTATTTATCTGTAGTGATTGCTCTTATGTCACTCCGAGGTTAAATTGTGCCTTGTCTTCTGTCCCCCAGCCTTGTCCTGATGTGTACTGGTTCCCAGTTTTCTCTGATGTTGCTTGTAACCATCTCATTGAAGAAATGGAACACTTTGGGCAGTGGTCA
Organism: Chaetodon trifascialis; assembly: GCF_039877785.1. NCBI lineage: Eukaryota > Metazoa > Chordata > Actinopteri > Chaetodontiformes > Chaetodontidae > Chaetodon > Chaetodon trifascialis. The sequence goes on from NC_092063.1 coordinate 25,228,325, forward strand.
GGAGGAGCCAATAAGGTATGCTGTCATATGGGTGTGTTGGTTTTTTTCAACTTCTTGTGATTTGAATTAGTGTGGTGCTCCTAAAGATTTCAAATCATCAGTAATAATAATAAAATCCATGATTTGAGCTCCCTGTAGATCATAGCAAGTACGGCAAAAAACACATTGATACTCAATGGCATCACTTTTACTCATCACTGATTGTTTGTCATAGTTTGTATAATGAGATGCTGTTAGGTGTTTGGGCAGCAGTATCTGCCTTACACACCTGCTAGAATTTGCCTGCTATCACAACCTCAAGACGTGGCAGCTCTGATTTCAATGCCAAAAAGAATCTTTTTTGTTTTGTTGATGTTTCACCACTTGAGTTTTTTTTTTTTTTTTAAACTTCACTTTGTTGTGTGTCAGGACGCCAGAATCCAAGGTGGCTATGAGAATGTTCCCACAATCGACATCCACATGAATCAAATCAACTTTGAAAAGAACTGGCACAAGTTCTTACTGGAGTACATAGCACCGATAACAGAGAAAATGTATCCTGGTTACTACACCAAGGTAAGACTTCTGAACATGGGAAGTTAAAACCATCATCGTCACACATTCCAGTAAGTCTGAGTCAGGTGAAAATCCAAATAACCCCTCCCCTGAAATCGATGCCCTTGGGTGAACATGATTAAGAGGTTTTGCTTCCTAAAGTATAGTTGTCCTCATTTATCCTACTTTGTTGCAGGGTGGACGTTGCTGTAGTGCTTGTACTGCTTTTCCCAGAATGCACCTGTTAGTCCAATGGAGTAGCAAAGTGGGAGGGGTCATTGTGGGTATCAGAGGTGTCAGAAGTAAATGTTTTTTGTTTGTTTATTTTGTCTATCTTGGGCTGCACGGTGGCGCAGCAGGTAGTGCGCGTGCCTCACAGCAAGAAGGTCGCAGGTTCGATTCGAGCTACACATATTCACCTTTAACACTAGTGAAAGGAGCTTATTAGCATATTAGTGGCATATTGCCTTTTTATTACTGATTATAAATCACTTATTAATGCCTTACTCTGCATAACTACAATGACATTAACAAAGAGTTTTCCCCCAGAATCCACAAATTACTTCTTATTGATAGTAATTGCTATTTTTAGGAATTTAAAGAGGGAATTTTATACCAAAAAAGAAAACTTTGGCAAGATTTTTCTAACTCTGACTGCAGAGGCCTCATTTGACATTGGAGGTGCATTAGGAGATTTCTTAAGGGATCTGTTCATGGTCATTAAGAACATGAGGAATGATCACAGCAAGCAAAACCTGTTTTAATATTCATATGGGCAGCTGATGTTTTTAAAGCACATCTTAAATTGTGAACCTATCCTTTAATGTTCACAATAAAAGAAAGCTTCAAAATACTGTAAGCTGTGCCCATCCCCACTTTGCTACTTAAAAGGTCAAATTGTGATCAAGCTTTCTTTAGATTATATGTTGATGAATGTTCAAAATTCCTGGATTGTGCAGCCGTGGTTGCAATCACTGCTAATGCTAACCAGCCAACATCTTCTTCTAGGTGGTTTTGTGCGTCCCAAGGAAGTGTGTTGAAAGGGGGAAAATGCCCTTACCATTAATTCTCAAATTAAAAGGCGATATTCAATTGAAGGCCACATTTCAAGTAATAAGCCATGGACAGCACAAAGAGCAGTTGAAATAAAGGGTGGATTAAAAACTTATTTTACTTATTTTAGGATTAATAACTCACATGGTAAATTCAACTAAAATTATTATACATTTCTACAGCATGACTACCACAAGGTCCACAATGACGTCATGCTGTACTCACCACTCTGCTGCTCTGATTTTTTATTATTAACACAAATATTGTTCATTCACCAATTGCATCCAGCTGCTTCCTAGTCCTTTTTTTGTTTTGACTTAACTACTGTGCTACTCAGCACTCGCTGCAAATGTTAAAATTAAAACCCTTCAGGGAAAGGAAGAAGCTTTCTTGAGAACATTTCTAAACTTATTTGAAAGACCAGAGGAAGGACAGAGACGTATTTGTTTGAGGAAAAACATTTTAATGACGAGTGACACTTGGTGTAAACTAACTACAACTCTGATTCCAATAAGTTGGGACGCCTTGTAAGAAATAAATAAAACAATTGTACTCAACTGAAAATGGCACAAAGACGATATATTTAATGCGTGACCTCTTCAGCTTCATTGAATTTGATGCAGCAACATGTTTCAAACAAAGTTGGGACAGGAGCAGCTAAAGACTGGGAAAGATGTGGAATGCTCCAGAAACACCTGTTTGGAACATTGCACAGGTAAACAGGTTGATTGTAACAGGTGATAGGATCATGGTTGGGTATGAAAGGAGCATCCTGGAAAGACTCAGTCATTCACAAGCGAGGATGGAGAGAGATTCACCACTTTGTGAACACATGATTGGATAAAGGAGATTCATACATGGGCTCGGGAACACTTTGGAAAACCTGTCGCCAAATTATTGGATTCTGTTTTTTTTTATGTTTTACACGTGTCTCAACTTTTTTGGGATCAGGGTTGTAGTAGAAGTTAACAAAGTCATAAAAGCTTTAACATTTCTTTTCTTAAAGGATCAAATCCTTATAAATACATATTTAAAAAAAAAAGATTCAGGACTTTCCTAAACCAACTGGTCACTGTAGTTTTATCAAACTTTACTCAAACAAGAGTGTATTTGTTAGAGACTATTTTCAGTGGCCTGTTAACCCACATATTCGTATTTGCTTTCTTTCTGAGACTGAGATGAGACGACAGATTTCATTGTTGTGTGTGCTCAGTACAGAGGCACAGGGGAAGAAGGTATATCAGGTGTTTGATACACTGTTGTTAGCAGGATGAATTCATTGATGGTTTGAGTCTGCACTCTGCTCTCTTGCCAGACTTAAGCTTCAAGAATAGAAATGCTACCCGCCTTTATGACTTTTGAACTATTGTGTTATATAATTTGTGTAATCTAACTTTTTTACAGAGAGAAGCCAAATGTGTTGACATCATGGCGCAGAAATGAGATGAGAGAGGTCAACTCATGTCTGTCGGATGATGGTAATGGATGAAACATGTATCAAGTAGAAATTGCCAAATATTAGTCAGCAAAAACAAGCAGTTTAAAGACACCATGAAACATTTGGTACGTTATATACACTGTATGGCATTTCATGGGCTAACTGAACACAGTATAATTTGATGTGTAGACCAGCTGAAAATGGCAGTAACCATCAGTTGCACCTCTCTCATCGGTTCCTGTGCTGCAGCTGCTGCTGCCTGTGTACCCTGTTGACCAGCATGTCTTCTCTTATCAGTGTGCCACTCCCTTGAACTTTGTGGTGAGGTACAAACCTGATGAGCAGCCGCTGCTCGTCCCTCACCATGACGCCTCCACATTCACTATTAACATAGCTCTCAACAGCAAAGACGTTGACTACCAGGTAATTAACTAAGAGCTGGCAGGTAAATAACTAAGAGCTGGCAGGTAAATGAAGCTACCGGATGTGGCGATGCAGGTGATCTGCACTTCTTTCTCTGCTTCTCTGCTCCATCTCTGAACTGAATGCCGGACCAGGAACCAAGCTGATGCTTTTCTTTATTGAGCAGGAGCTGTGAGGGGCGTACGCACTCTGTGTGTCAGTTTCTCTGCGAATGCTTGCATGATTCCTTTCTGTCTGTGTGTTTGCAGGCTCAGTTTGACTTGGCCTTTGTAGTTAGGTATAAGCCAGATGAGCAGCCCTCTTTGAGACCGCACCATGACGCCTCCACATTCACTATAAACATTGCACTCAATCAAGTGGGCCTTGATTACCAGGTGAGTGTGTTTAGAGGTTGGCAGAAATCTGACATTTCCAACAGGTAGCTCATGGTGACGACAGAAAAGAGCAGTTAGAAAGCACAAAATGTTATTTACCCAACATCGAATCCCGTCACCCAGGCAGCTGTTCATACTGGGCGACACAAACTAAGCTGGTTATTTGATGGAGAAATCCACCTTAAATCTGATTTACACTGCGCCATTCAAATGACTTTGGACAGTTAATGTCAGGTAGAAACAGGCAGCTATATTCATGAGTCGAAGTGATGCTGTCAGTGACAGTTGGACGTTGTTATGAAGTGGAGATGGACTAAACATCTGTTCCATTCAAAATAGCTCTGTGGCTGTCATATTCACGAGAGAGTGGTTCACATTTACAAATTAAAACTCCAAAATGAAAAAGAAAACATTATAGAAATTCAGTGAATTTCATTTTACAGTGGAAAAAAATCAGATAACATAACTGCTGTCTGACCTGTGTTCACTGAATAAAAGACTGTTGGTCGCTCTAGCGGTTAAGTGTAGCAGTAGATTGAAGCGTGCTACTGAACAATGGCTCTGGGAGAAACTTCTTTCCAGGAAACTTCTAAGGCAATCTTTAGGAATTTACAGAATTCTAAATAAAATATTGAATGTTTGGACAAACATTTTTAGAGCTTCGATCAGAACTAATAGTCAAGAAACACAGAAAAACAAACTCTGCTGCTATAAGCAATCATTATTCCCTGAATGCTCATGTATCAACTAATGGTGACATCATAAAGCCCCCGTATGAAGGGAGAATGTCAAAAATCAAAAATCAGCAGGCTGGTCAATTAGAAATGTTCTGGCTTTGGTGACTCTTAGTGGTCGTATAGTGAAATAAGGACCCTATGATGAGAATTGTTTTAATTCCATAACAATTCTGCACATAAGGGCAAGACAATACAACACCTCTTAATCAAGTTACCACAACATATCCACTAATTACCAAGTTACGCATCCTGAATGCACACAGTGGGAGAGTGGGGAAAAAGAGCAGTCGTTACATGAACACAGAATAGGCCAGTGTAGCACAAAGGTTTGATCACGCATGGAGCTCAGATCAACATCATGTCATTGAAAATGGAATGCTGTCATGTTTGTGGCATGGACATCTACATCCTTGGTGTTTCACACTTTCCATTTGTATCATTTCTGTGTTTGTGAGACTGTCTTTGCATGTCAAATGAAGCTGAAGCTAGGAGCCTTATTTTTATTGTCGCATCCATGTTGTTTCCCTGCATCTCCAATAAACTGGACTAAACAATCAGCCCTCAGTCCACAGTATTCCAGGTTTATACTACATGGATTTGCCTGAACAACTGCTAAATACAATTTCTATTTGTGAAGCTGTTGTGATGATATATTGTTATTATATGTTGTGTGTATCGGAAGTCCTGCAAAGTTTAATATATTTATATAGATAGATATTTATTTTAATGACCACGCCAGTGGTTCTGCTTTCTGTTTGGTGTTTGCTTATTTCCCATTAACTAATCAGAAAAGAGGTAAAAAAAAAAAAAAAAAAAAAAAAGGAGGAAGTGTACTATTAAATACTATTAAAGTATTATTAAAATCAACTTTTGACACACATGTAAGATGAATGAAGATCAAGCAATTTCTCTCATCTCAGCATTTCAGTGATGCTTTCAGTGACACTTTAACATGACTTGAACAGTGGAGCACTGAAAGCATGCCATTGACAGGTGGTGTTACAGGAAAATCAGTCTAATGTCGTGGAGAGAATCTTGTGAAAATGCTTGTTTTGTGTCTCGTGTTTAAAATGTTGCTGCTGGGATCGATTACCTACAGATGAATGACAAATGAAAGGAAACTCCAACATGCAGTGTGTTAGTAAGAAGCCACCAAGAGCCTCCAAAACAGCTTCATTGCTGCATTTCTCCATCTTTTTCTTTTCATGTGTCACCCATCTATCACTACAAGCTGATTGTCATAGAGGTGAGCTGAAAGCAGCAGCAGCAGCAGCCTGGGAGACAGTAATTCATTGTAACACTAAAGGTTTGCTTTGGAAAATGGTCAGAGATGGAAATGATACCATAGTCTTTCATCACAGCAGATATCAGGACTGTTCATAGCAGGAGAGCTCAGGTGTTAGTAACGTTAAAGATGGCTCTGTTCTATTCAAGTGCCCCACTGAGTCATGACAGTGAGCCGACATGCACAATCCCAGGACCCTGAAACTGAAGCAGCTGAATGGACTTCAGCCATCATTCGATCATTTACATGTGTGCTTTTCCTGCTGTGACACTTTAAACTGTCTGCTGTGAAAAAGGACTATTACTCTACATCACTGCTCAGCATATTAAGCTGCAGGTAACCGTATGAACAAACCAGTGATTCCCAGCCAGGAGTACTTGTACACCAGGTGTGTGTGGATAGATACAGCAGCTCAGCTTATGTGGAAAAACAATAGGTACTATGTGGTAGCTGAAAGTAATGGATAATTGGTTGAAACTGCCCACATCTGTGGTAATAGTACTAATGCAAGCTAAACCAACCCCAGTGAACAGAGGGAAGCTCAAATGTACCAACTGTCACTTTTCTATAATTATACAATGTTAAATAACATGCTATTTAAAATCAGTTCAGTGAACCCATTGGGAACGTGACAGGTGGGAGTGATGAAGGACTTTTTGAGCTGGGCTGCTCGTGGTGTGGGAGGTCAGACAGAAAGGGTTGGGAACCACTGATTACCACTGCAGGAGCTCAACAACTTGTAACCTGGGGATGCTCCACCGTGTTTTACCAACCAGGACATTTCAGGTGTGCGCCGCTGAAAAAAGCAACAGCAGGACTGACTAATCTATGCCATACAACCATAACTACACTGGGTACTAAAATGCACTAAAATGACTCAGGGTCCATTTTTCTAGCTCTTTCCAGGCTTTCAGCCATGTCATGGTCTTCATCTGTATAAGCAGTTTGCTCACAGATCTGTGTGACCCTGAGTGACAGCACTGCTTGTGTAACTTTCTCAGCAGTGCCCAAATTTAGTTCCAGGAACTTCTCCCTGAACCACACAGAGCAGAGCAATCTAAAGCAGAGCCAGTGATGGTTTACATCACGTTTTGTTGAGTTCCTGCAGTGGAACAGAGAGTTTCTTGCTCAGTTCATGTCTGTGACACTAACCACAACCACACTTTAGGAATGGGGTGATTTAAACGTGGAGAAATCAAGCAAAACCACAGCATGGTGCTTCAGGTGTCGGATGATAACGTGTTGTGTTGTGACTGCAGGGTGGTGGATGCAGGTTCCTCCGCTACAACTGCTCCATTAATGCTCCTCGCAAAGGCTGGGCCCTCATGCACCCGGGCCGCCTCACCCACTACCACGAAGGCCTGCCGACCACTGCTGGTGTCCGGTACATCGCAGTGTCCTTTGTGGATCCCTGAACTCCCAAAGAAGGAACACATCACGGCTAGTCCAGACCAAACACGAGGCACTGGCCACATCCTGCAGCATCACAGCCGCTCTTACGTTTCCTATTTGGAGCGGTAACCACCTCTCTGTCATTACTTCATCTGCTTTTCAAGAGTTTCAAACCTTAGATGAGATTTTTTCACATGTTTAAGAACAGCAGCCTGCATGTTTTCAGACCTGCTAAGCAGCACATTAGCTGTCAGATCTTAATGATAGAAATGGGATATACCTTTATCAGCTTGTCTCAAACCACCATCCTCCTTCAGCCAGCTGGCTCTTGTTACTTTAGCCTCTCAGGCATCTAAGAAACAGTAACACTATGAAAGGGATCAACTCAACAGCTAAATGGGCTACTGACCTAACTTGATCACACAGTGGTCCACCTTCTGAACTTGACACACTCATTTCTGAGAAAAGGGACGTGTTACTTTAGTCCCAGTTCTAAAGGAACAACTGGAACAATATTGAAATTTGTTTCTGCAGAGCAAAGTGTGAAGTCTTCCTGACACAAACGTGCTGCAGGCACATGTTGCATGAGTGTCTTCAGTGCCACAGTATTCAGGCTGTTCAGAAACTTCACTTCAGACACTTCAGGAATATGCTCTGTTAAAGCTCACTGTCATCTTATCATTGGGCCCTGTGTTGAAGAGACGCTCTCCGACTGGGATTATCACTTAATCAGTGTATTCAGTTGAATTAGCACAAGTGACACATGCAGTCTGGCTGTAATCAGGAAAACTGTCACACTGCAGAGTTGAACATTTTCTTCAGAAACAATCGTTTTTTGGCTTCCAGCTCTGGGAGGAATGTATGATTGGTACCAACTTCTCATCAGCTCTGTCATCATTACATGTAGAGCCCCTTTGGTGCAGCTGTTGGGTCGGTCTGAAGGCTCCTGTTTGGTCTGGAGCGTGTGGTGTGGACCACTCATCCACTTGATCTGCTCGTGCCTTGAGCTGGACTTCTCTCAGGAAGTCATCAGGAGTTCAGCTGAGATGTTTTGAAAAACTCTGTTGTTGAATTTGGCGTACATTTTTCTCTCTATCCAAAGCAGTTATTGTCTAACTCCATCTTGAACTGAGACACTCCAGTGTCTGTTAAGACTCTTATTTATTTTTTGTATATTTGATAAAATCCACGCTTACTGATTTTCTTTTGAATTTGCATTATATTATGTGGGATTTCATATTGGAATCAGAGCTGATGGTCAGCTCAGTTAATAAAGTGGAACATGCTCCTACACTCATTTCTTACTGGTACAAACCATCACTGTGTTTTGAACACAACTTGAATAAAAGAGTGAACTCAGCTGAAGTGTGTCTGAACTGTGATTAAACTCCAGCCTCTGCCTGAAATAAACCTGACGGTATGGAAGCAAATGACCCAATCTTATCAGCAAGTGAGTACTTCATTGTGGAATTTTATTTTTGTGTTTAGATTAAAATATTTTGACTTTGAATTTCTGTGGCCTAAACTCTATGAATAGGTTTCAAGAAGCAAAATTCAAAGTACCCAGTATTCAAAATTTCAAGACCTGAGTATCAGAGCACATGATCCAAGCCACAGGTGTCAAGAGGAGAGTTTGAATGAAAGCAGTGAAGAGATTCTCTGAGGCTCCGTTATCATGTCTGAGTTTGACCAGGCCAATTTTAATGACCAGTTTTTCTTGATTTGAATTCATAGATCAGAATTGAGCTCATTGGATTTCAGCATGTTAGGAGTTTAATTTTGGGCACTTACATTTGCTTTCTTCATTCATGAACTCAAAATCATTTGAAAATTTAAGAGGGGAAGTTAGTGAAATGTTTCACTGCTCTAACTTCAGTGTTGTGTACATGCTACACAATCTGGAGATACAATTGTAAATGAAGACATTAGATTTGTACTATTACTACATATTTCAAGGTCTTTTCATTTCAGGTTTATTTATGTAGCACCAAATGACTCCAGAAGTTGTCTGAGGACACTTTCCAGAGATGGTACAGACCATACTCTATCCACAGGAACCCCCCAGTGAGCAAGAACTTCCTTTGGTCAAACCCTTCAACAGCTAGTCAAAGTCACTACCTGGGGTACCCAGGGCGAAAATGAGCTGATGACTCCATCTTTCCCCACTCTGCATGTTTGAATTTATGACAAGTGCACCATGTGAGCACAATGTGTACTATAAATTGCAGTACGCACAAAAAGGCATTAAAGCTGGACTTTAACTCTGCTTCCCCTCACAAAACAAAACCAGATTCTACAATATTCAAGCCATTTATTTAAGGCCCATACATTTTCACAGCAGTGTGTGCGTTTAAGTGTTGGATACAATAGTTTAAGAAAAATTTCCGAACTAAAAAAACAAGATCCTCTGCCCTCCTCAGCTCTGAGTATGGGGCCCCTGGGCAATTGCTTGGGAAAATGCAATGTTGGATTACAGAGAAGGCAAATTCAGTGTGACATTTACTACCAAGTTAGTTTGGTCAGAACTTAAATGTCCATAATCAGTGCCAATATTTTATAGCGTTTATTTGAAAAGAGTTAATATGGCAAGAGGAGTGAGAGAATATACAGCAAACGTTTACAATGGTTAAAATCTAAAATTCAACAATGAAAGGACAAAAACATGTCAAATGCAACTCTTCACAACTTTACAGCTAGTTTTCTGACTTAATCTGACAGATGCAACATTTCAAGGGCATCTCGAAAGGCCAAAAACAAAAACAAAAAGCCTCGTTTCAGGAAGTCAGAGAGGACTGAAGCAAGCAGATCACAAGCGGAAGCGGTCAGAGAAGTTTGGCGAGTGGGGGACCGTGAGAGGAAGTTCACTCTTCTTCAGTGCCACAGGTTTGTAGTGCCTGATGGGTTGAGCCTTATGAACCTGCAGAGGAGAGGAGGGAAGAACTACATCAGACAGACTGCACCTGCATTTACGCCACCTAAAACCAATGAGAATCAGATGATGTACACCGTTTTAAGAGAAATGGCACATCAGTGGAGTGTTCTCTCTCAGTAATGCATCATCACTCTAAATAAACAGGATTTTTGCAGTGACCTGTTCTTGTCGCAGCCTGGCAATCTCCTCTTTCTCTCTCCTCTCCTCCTCTCGTCTCTGCTCCTCCTCCATTAACATCCTGAGAGCCTCCTTCTCGGCAGCCAGTCGCTCATACTCCTGGCGCTCCCGGGCCCGCCGCTCGGTCGACAGCTCGAAGGCCTCCACACCTGTGGAAGAGGGAATGCCTTCTGAAGAGTGCCACGACAGATGGTGGTGAAAGCAAGAATACAGAGAGTTACGAACCACTGCAGAATGATTCAGCCTCAGTGACAAGCTGAGAGACATTCTTCAAGATGTTTGACAAGTGTCAGACAGCATTCGATTAGGGTTACAACAGGTCTATAGATCAGTTTCAGTGTATGAAAACTGACTGTTACTAAACCAATCTTATACAATGTGGGATCGAGGCCGGCTGACGTGGTTACAGCTCATCAGATGTCACAGGTGTTTAACAAATTATTGGAAATATGATCATGATACTAATTCAGGACTCAATGTTTTTTTTTTCTACATTCTTAAAATGAGACAATGATTCTACTGCATTTGTCTTCTCTCAATACTCCTAACTGCCTAAGCTGCATCACATAAATGAAAATAAAATGAAATTTCTTCATGTAAAACTATAACGCAGGCTATCTGCGTAAAGAAAGCCCACAGACAAAAGAGTAGCATATTCACGGTCTTACCCACTGGAGCCCGGCTCTCCTTTCTGGGCTGGAAAGGCTCTTTATGAGTGACCGTGTTGGGCCTGGCTTTGAATGTTGTCGCTTCCTCCAGCTGCTTCTGCTCTTCCTTCATCTGTGAGGCACAGAGGTCAGGTGTGAACTCTCAGGTAAAGACGGTTAGCATTGAGGATAAAACTGCTCTGTGTTCAGTGGCAAATCCCGGCGCACCATCTGTTCCCAGCGACTGTTCTTCACAGCTCCCCGTTCGTCTATGAGCAGCCTAAAGGGCTCGGGCTTCGTGGGCTCCAGCTTCTTCTTCTCAGGGAGGACCACGGTGTCGAAGTCTGGCAACGGCTGGGCCTTGAACTGTGGGACCTGGAAGAGTTCAAAGTAACAAGAGATGGTGATTTAACAGTCGTCCTTATTCTGGTCTGAGGACACTTGAAGTGTGACTTCACCTCTTCATTTTTCTTCTCCTCCAGCCTCTTCTCTTTCAGTGCCCTCCTCTCTCGCTCCCTCTCTTCAAAGGAGAAAGGACACACCTCGACGTGGTGGTTCTCTGGCAGCCGGGGCTGGAAGGGCAGGCCAAAGTGAGGCACTGGGGGGGCCTTGATTGGTGACGGCTGTTTGACCTGGCAAAGGAAAAAGCAGCAGGCCCAAGTTTACTGACATGGTGGTCAATATGTCTGTTCAGGGAGTGAAGGGGCAGGGAGATGAGCAGCTCTGAAGTCAAGACTACCAGTAGTGTCCTTACTTCCTCAACCCTGGGTTCCCTCTGAACCCTCTTCTTGAGGGCAAAAGCTGGAGATTCTGGCACAGTTGCGGGCAGAACCTTCCTCTGTGGCAATCCCTGTTGACAGGATGGACTCCTTTTAATACATTCATACAGGAGGAACTTTAAAAGCTTTACATTCTCATTCTGTCTTCACAAGATGTGAAACTGAACTAAACTCACCACGACCCCTTCCAGGATCTTTCTGGGTAGAGGCTGTGATTTAAAGGTGTGCAGCTTCTCTTCGTCCTCCTGAGGCTTGGAGGCCTGTCTCTCCTGCAGCCGCTTTTCAATCTGCAGCTCAAAGCCTTCGGGAACAGTGGGCTCCTTCACTGCAGGCTTCTTTATGCCCTCTGTGCCCTCCAGTATTTTCCTGTTCAGCTCCAGGGCCTTGAATTTAAATCTGTGATTAAAACACAACACTGGTCAGAACTTCAATGTGAGACGGCCTGGCAGGACAAACGCACAAGGACTGTCCGGTCCAGCGTCCCACACTTAAGTTGCCCACTCAACAGGACGGACAAATAGTCCAGTCCTAGCTACTCTGCACTGGCTCCCTGTCATCTATAAAATTGACTTTAAGGTCCTCCTTCTTACATACAAAGCCCTAAATGGACAGGGACCTAGCTACATCACCAACTCTTAAATAAATTACATCCCAACAAGAACGCTGCGTTCATCAACTTCTCGGTTGTTGGAGGCTCCCAGAAACAGCCAGAAGAAAATAGGTGATGCAGCCTTTGTTAATTACGCCCCAAAACTATGGAACACACTGCCCAAAAACATCAGGGAAGCAAACTCGGTAGATATTTCTTTTTATTAAAGCTTTTCATTGAGATCAGGGAATAATACCCTCTAAAGGCACGGCACTTACATGGTATCTTGAATCATTCTTCTTATTTTCTTTTGTTGTTGTTGCACAGATTTTACCACTGCTGTTGTTATTTATTTATTGATTTATTTTAAAATTCATTCTTTTACCTGTTTTTAATCCATATATTGTGCTTGCTGGTTGCTTTTACTGTTTTATACTACATGAATTTTTAACTCATAAATTGTTATCTTACTGTAATCCAGGAAAACTAGGCCTATCAGATCGATGGGTTCAGATGTCCTTTGATGCTATGTAAAGCACTTTAAACTGCAATCCCTGTATGAAAGGCACTATATAAATAAAGCTTTATTATTATTAAATAGAAGAGGCTGGTGTCAGATGAGCGGTGAAGTAAAAGCTCTTACTTGTGAAGTTTTTCCACCTCTTCAGCCTCCAACTCAGCGCTGCTCTTCACGGTGGGCGGCCGGCTCCTCTGCTGGGTCATCAGGTGTGGCGTGTGAGGCTGGGTGAGCTTCAGGTGGTCACCCTTCACTGGGGATGGTCCTGACAAACAGTTAAAACCCATGTGGCTCAGTTCCACACAAACCATCCCAAATCTGTCACCGAACACTGGAGAAAGAAACCAAACTCCTGGCACACACACCTCTCTCTTGAGTCTTGCGACTGCGCAGGTGGTAGCGGTCAGGTGTTCGTTTCTCGTACTGCTCTATCCGCTGAGCCATGGGCACGTAGTTCGAGGGGTTCTCCACCTTTCTTTTGCTGCCTCTCGACAGTTTGAAGGGTTTGGGCACGGTGGCACCTTTCGCAGCCTTTGCCTTACAACAAACAAAAAAAAGATTTCATGTGGCTGAAGTGGTCCATGTGTTGACGGATGTACTGTTGAGATTACAAGCCACTGCTGTGTGACGGCAGTGGCTTTTGTGTGTACAGAGGATCGCTGACATTGTTAATACATTCTAGGTGAATCACTGGGGATCTGGGTCTAACACTCCACAGGCTGCAGTATAACTTACTGGTGAGCTTGGTTTGCGGAGCTGATGGATAAAGTCCACTTCCTTGTGGGCCGTGCTGGATGAAGTGGTGGGCTTGGCACGAGTGTTTGTATTGAAATGGAATTCTTTAGGCACAGTCGCTGAAAGGACCATCTTCTTTGGTGGTGGATCTGAAATTAAAGTGAATGAGTCTCAAAATCAAATAGAAAGTCACCCTCAAGCCCAACATTCAGATCTTTTAAAATGGTGGCACAACAGCTTGTTAGTCAGCACATTATTAAAAAAATAAATAAAATTATCATCAAGAACATTTACTAATAGACCATATTCACACAGAGGTCATTTTCCTCTAACATCATGCTCGGGGTGGAAGCCTGAATGCTGTTATCAAAAGGATAACATCGTACTGCTGTGTTTCACAGTCATTATCATTTCACTTTCCTGATTGATCAGCAGCTGAAAAATGGAGAGTTAAAATCTGGCATCAGGTGATATTTCAAGGTAAAACTACAGATTTGATCACCAATTAGCTGCTACTGGATAACAGCTAATTTTAGCATTCAATCATGTCCGTTTGATGATGATCGACGATACGATAGAGAAGGTGTAAATTCATTCAAATGTGTTCGCACATCTTGAACATATTAAATGAAGCCTGGCAGCAAAACACAGTGGATGTGATCAAGCTTGAAATGTAGCGTTCGCTGTCTTGCTGTCTCTTCACTCGACCTCAGAAATGTTCTGGTTAAGTCAGTAATATGTGACGTTGTGCTCACTGAACACTTTTCTGTGTAAACTTCATTCAGCTTACATCCAACACAGACGTGTTCCAGTCCGTCACAGAGAGTGTTTTGTGTGGCATGAAGAGGCTGACCGGACATGTCTGCTTTGAATACATCCACTGCGCTTTACTTTCAGGCTTAAACAGATGTGTGGTTGAATGCTAACATCTGTCATTGTCTAACAGTAGCTAATTGCTATAAAACATGTAGTTTTACCTTGAAATATGGCTCAATGTCTGTCCAGATTTAACCTTTCCATTATTTTTGAGTTGCTGATCAAATAATTTGTCAGATTTGGTACATTTACACGCCATGTAACGTGGAACACAGCAGTATGACACTTTCCTCTTAACAAAAGCATTTGAGCTTCTCACTCTGGGTTCACATAAGAGGAAGAATGGCTGCCGTGTGAATATGCTCCATCTTTGCAGGAGCACATAAAATAAAATCTCCTTACTGCCAGCCAGAGCAGCTTTGTAGCTGGCCTCATTCTTCTGGCGATGCAGAGCCACTTCCTTCTGGAGGTTCCTGATGCGCTCCAGCTCTTGTTCTTCAGAGGTACATGGCCTGTTTGGACACAATCATCATCATCATCATCATCATCAAAAAAAATAAATAAATAATCAGCATTAACCTGCTCAACCAACCAAGTTTCATTTAAAGTGGAAATGTCCCATTCAAAAAATGTACAACTCCATTTTCAATTCATTAAGATTATGAAGCCTTTGAGTACTCAGATTATCTAAAAAGGCTTCCGTCTCCCCACCCACCAATTCCAAGAGGAGGAAGCTGAGAAACACCAGTGCATCTGAAATTGTAGACTCACTCAGTGTTTGCAGTGGAAGCTGCTGCCTGGGTCTTGGGCGCAGTCGTGGAGTTAAACTGTCCAGTCCTGCGGAGGACACGGCTGCTTCTTTGGGCTGGTTGGACAACAGGGCTCCTGGAACAAACAGCTGCAGGTGAAAACTTGGAAAAACAAAAAGTTAAAACAGAGTGGGGCTTCTGTGCAGGGCTGTCAGTGTAAAAAAGACACCAGTCTGTTGGACATGTACACTGTATTCAGTGGTGTTTTAGGATCCAGAACACTTGCTGCTGTAAAGGGAAGGAGAACATAAGGAGAAACTAGAGGACAGTCACAACACTTACTTTTTGTATTTCTTTGATGGTGGTGCAGCTGGGCCGCTTGTTAGTCCTTTACGTTTAGAAACCCTAAAAATGAATAAAGCAATGAGAGAAAATTAGAATCAGATTGAAATTGAATGAAAAATTGTACAATGAAGACGCAAAAGTTAAAGGTCAAGTTCCCCAAAGCACTTGATCCTGCATCTCCATGATGCAAAACAGTACCACCTTTGGTTCGGCCCTCCCCAAAATCAGGACCTTTCAAACTCCTTCAGTTGCTTTTAAAAAGTCTTTAAGTCCCAACTCCGATAACCCTGAGCCACAGACATTACACAAATGTTTTTACAGGATGAATCCCTGCAATGACTAAACTCAACTTCATTTGTAAATTGGTGCCACTTTCCAGAATTGAGATAATACATATGTACACTCAACAATCAATGTGACAATGATGCAAGAGGATCATTAACTCAACTTTAAACACAGGGGTGAACACACACAAAGGCAGCTTACATCCAGCTGCTTGACAATCTGCTTGTGCGTCTCATCAAATGGTGTAACAGTCAGTCGGTTAGTTCGATGCAAGCGATTGGTCACCATAATCATCAGGTAATGTAGCCTGATGAACCAGTACCAGTTTAAATTGATATGTGTGTAGCCCCACTGTAGCACACGCATAATACAGTGCACGAAAGTCTGAGAAATAGCCATCCCAAGGACTGTACCTGCATGGTTGGGCAGGGGGTTGATTTGTGGTCCTGCTTTTTGGTCGCGCGCCACTCCGAGTTGGAGTTCCAGAACCCCAGGATGTGACGATGTTTGAAGGTGGAGCCGTGGACGTGCTTGGACCTGTAATATTGATCAGTCCATATGATTCACGTTAACCAAGTGATGAGGATTATTCAATGAATTACAGAAGAGGGTTCAGCACAAAATAGTCATCAAGTATACATAAATGTCCAAAGCTCACTGAAAACAAGAGACAGCTATGCATTCATGAAAACTTTGTGAACCCCTTTTAACACTTCCATATTTATAGTCACAGCACTGACTTAATGACTGATGGGACTCTCTGGAAAAAGGCACAAGCTACATTTCAACACCTTTCAGGATTACTGTATCTTAACAGAAATGTATTATGAGTGCATCCTCAGTAATGCAAAGAAGACTAACCACAGTCCACATCTGTCTTGACTTGTGGGTTTACGATGGCTCTCGGCAAATTCTGCAGATTACTTCTTCGGTCATGTCTTGAAGGCGTCTTCAGGTGACCATCGGCTGTAATAGCCTGTTGTTCTGCAAGAGACAAGTCAAAGATCAAGACAATGTGGACTCATTTCAGGGACTCAATTACCTACATACTGGGGGGGTCCTACTTTCAAACCCCTTATATAATATTACAAATGTACATGTTGTTTACATTTATATCTCAAAAGGAGAGGTGGAGGGGGACTAGGAGCTACACCAACATCACTCACTTCCTGCATAATACCAGATTTTTGGGGATGGACAAAAATCTATCAAGCCATCACAAATGGCAGGATTGCAAAACAGCATGGAGGTGACATATCTTATGTGGTTCATGGTCATAATTGCAACAAATGCCGACATTTCACCAAAACCACTGCCTGACGCGGTGTTGTGTTAAAGGAACGTGGTTATTTTGCCCACCAGCACCAAGTTCCGTCCAGTGTATCCAGACACGAGTGCGAGACAAAGACGAATGCCACGGTCTGAATAGGTCAACGTTAACGTGAACCAAACACAACTCAGATGAAAAGACTCAATGGAAACTTACCAAACCATTTATCGTCGTTGTCTGCATTCTCCAGCTCTTTCAGGTCGACTACTTCTGACGGGGCATCATACTCGTACAGTTCAGACGTGCCGCCGGAGTAGCGTTCGGCCATGATCTCAAACTGTGTTATTCACAACTCACCTAAAAGAAATAAATGTCAAGCACGACGAATGTCTCGTTCAAAAGGCTTTTTCAGTAAAGTCTGCGTTGATTTAAGCGACTAGGCTAGCGATGTAAGTTAGCATAATTTTAACTAACGCACGGTTAGAGCTACATCTGCTGTGTTTTGATGTTAACAGACTGAAGCAGAACCGGAAATTTTCACAAGAACAATGCTATTTTACGATAAGAAAATTTAACTTGTCATGGTAATGCAACGCTAAATTACTGGATGGCGTTTGGAAGTCATATTTTACTTATATAAACCATTCGTTCAGGTAGCTTAACGTTTAGCGAGGGAAACCACCTAGCTAGCGTACATTAGATATCATCACATGAATCAAACTATCTGCTAATTCTAACACTTAAAGTTTGCTACATTCACGAGGCTGCCCCGTTTACTAAAGTGGAACTTTGAAAATAGGGAAATAATCACTGGTGTAACGTTAGTACTAAATAAGCACGATTTGTTGAAAACCTTACCGTGTCCGTCCGTTTCCAAAGTGACACAGACAAAAACTGGAAACCGTTTGGCGTTCAAATCGCCCACTTTTGAATCAGCCAATGGCTAACGTCATTGTACATAAGCTCACCGCTTATTGGCTCATATAAGTCAACTTCCTGTGATTTGCCCACATGATCGCCATATGTTAGAAGATACACTCTAGACATCTGTGCGCACGGATCACCATAATATTCATACGCTGGTTATAAGTGAAGCTGTTTAGAAGTCTGTGCACATGGATTCATAAAGAAAAAAAAAACAATAACAAAAAATATAGGCCATAGAGAAGGTGGCGCTGACTTCATGTGGTGCTGAATTTGAGGTAACTCGCGTCATCATTTTGTTTACGCCGCCATGTTGTGACGCTTCTGCTGCCGTATTCCACAGATACAGAGACGTATTTATTTATTAAATAATCGTCTGTCACATAATGTTAGGTTAATATTTATGCCTAAACACCGTGGACATACTCTGCTTTACATTTGCGAGAAGTGACAGACCACAGTGAAGGAGAAAGCTAACGTTTCAGAGCTAACGTGTTAGCATGTAGCACAGTATGGAAGGTAAACACATTTTTTAAACAGACAGTAGCTACCAGGTGAAAAGTATGACATGACACAACAGTGAAACATTTGTCAAACAATTATGTCTGGTAAAAGGACTATTAACTAACTCATCAAAGTAATCAGTAATGCCCTGCACGTGCTGTAGCCTGTCTCTGCATGCTACATTGACCACACAAGAGTTTCTTCAGACCAGCGACTCCAAACGAGTCAGAAACCTTTAAATGAGCACGTCAACATCACTGAAGGATGGACTGGTAAAATAACTTGCTTGTGTAGTTGAAGAAATGGCTCAGTCAGTATCTGCCATGTTATTTTTCAAAGTCACTTGTATCTTTCACCTGAGATGCTTTTACTTGTCAGATAGTTATTCCCTATTTATGCTTTGAAATGTTTATCAAGGATACAGATCAGCTGTTTGATGCCCTCTCAAAATACTGCTGAGAATATTATGTAACTTGTGTTGTGATCTGTTAACACTGTAATAAAGTTTGACTGGGAAATAGAAATGTCTTGTGTTGCTTAACTTCCATCCAGTATTTACTGCCTGTAATAAAGGATTCCTTGTAAAACTCCTTCATATCCTCACAGAGTGATAACTTGTAAAATGGACAGTCAAGACATGTAATCTCATTCATACTATCAGACCATAACTCAGCGTGATCTCCAGTAATCCAGAGGAAATATGTTGTTCTCTCATCTCCTCACCAGTCTGTGCTGGGTGAACATTAGTAAGCTGCACAGAAGGGGACCAAAAGAAATAGTATTTTACTGTTGCAAATATATGAAGACTTCTTATTTATTTTTTTTACATATTTGTAATAACAGGTGTACTTCATTACCTGTTCATGTATTACTGTTCTTCCAGTGTCCTAAATGTATTTTACTGGTTTGAAAACATTACCTAAGCAAATAAAACAGTCATTATCATCAGCAATGTTTCAGTCATTTTCTTACTCGAGGAGGAGTTACTTCAGGAGCACTTCAGTCTCACATTCATTTAAAATCAAATGATTTTTTGTTTACAGAAAGACAAATACATGTCACGTGATTGTTCAGTCTCATTACAATTTCTGAATTTTGTTATAATTTCACATCGCAAGTACTACTTTACTTTCTATTCAGTTGTTATTGTTATTTAGATTCAGATTCAACTTTATTATCATTGTCAGAGTGCAGCACAGAGACAACGAAATGCAGTTTAGCATCTAATCAGAGGTGTAAATAGTCATTATATCCAAAATATAAACACATGCAGGTAGTGCAATGGCATGAGGTATATACAGTATGAGGTATGTGCAGGCAGTGCAAGTAATTTCTATGAAACTATATAAACATGCAAATTTACCAAAAGACAGCTTGGTCTGTTACAATTAAGGATCCCTGCTGTAGCAAGTTAGATGGAATTGCAGTTAAAATGAAAATATGCAGTTTCCTATGCTGTGATCAATGAAATTTTTAAATAAATAATTCAGTTAATACATGTGGCCAATACAAGGCCAGGTTTTCATCCTTTTTAATGGTCTAGATGGGCTTCCATAGTTTTAGTTTATTTTAAGCATGTTACTTATGCTACATACTGTGGCACTCAGAGCTAAATGTTATCTTCAGCTTGTTAACACGCTGAACTTAAGAAGTTATGATATGTTACATGACTGACTCTCTCTCTCTCTCTCTCTCTCTCTCTCTCTCTCTCTCTCTCTCTCTCTCGAATGACCTGGTCCAGATCCTGTCTCCTGCCCACTTTTCTGGTCTTGGACTCATTCTCCCCAGCAACATCTGGACTTCCATCTGGACCCCTTGTTCTTTCTGCTCGACCAGAGAGACCTTTCCCTTTGTCCCACATTAATTACCTTAAATCTCTTACTTGACTCTGTGTCTGCACCTGTTCACTAGCTGATCTCCTTAACATAAACCAAATCATTGGATAAATTAAAAACAATTGCCTTGATGATGACACAAGATGAAAAGTCAGAGGATCACCAGAGTTTGTGCAGTTCATTCATCTAGAGTAAAAGTCAGGAGATGACCAATGTCATTTGGATTCATAATATGGGAATCCTCAATGTCTATACAAAATTTTGTGTCAATCCATCAGAGAAATGTTGATATGTTTCACTAAATAGATGAAAACCTTAGCCTGCTGTTGGTGCAAGAGGAAAAGAAAGGAGATCCAAGTCAGTAGGAGTCTCTGTACCTCTGAGTACTATGAATGTGTGAGCACAATTCCACAGCAATCTGACCAACTCACAGAACAACTGACACTGCCATCCCTGAGCTGTGCCTAGTGTGGGGAAAAACAGTGAAATAAAACGTGTAGTTTGAGGGAATCTAAACTGAACAAATACAGTATGCTTTTTTGCAGCTCTTCTTTGTACATTACTATTTTTTTGAGTTGAAAAATTGTAAAAAGGTCCAAATATAATTTTCTGGTCTTAGTCAAAAAATACTATCTAAAACCCATATATTTACTTTCTGTCATCTCATTTGTTTGACTTCTAAGTGTTAAATTTCTGCACAATGTATCACCCCAAAGACAATGTAATTAGAAATGTAGTGTGCATAAAGCAATGCTTTGTCTTTATTAGATATGTAAATGTCAATAATGCAACATTATACCAGTCAGTTAAAACTCAAAGGAATGATTTGTAAGTGCCGCAACATCTCTGTTAATTTCAGTATGTAAGAGCTGCAGAATTAGTTTTAGAAAATTTTGGACACAACCATGTTGTTTGGATTCAGATGGTTATTAGTCAGAGATAAATGTGTTGAAGGGAACCACTGAAAAAGATACTACACAATGTATTAATAGAAACCAGGGATAAAGTCCAACGTTTGTTTGTTCTTATGTAGGTTAGTATAGTCATTTGCACACATTATGATAGAATAACGTACATTTACCATTGCATGCAATGGTTGCCAGTTGTGTATCAGTTGCTGAAGTTAAAGGTATCAAGGATTTTGAGGTCACCACAAATATTTAAGGATCTTGTCAATCACTTGAGCGCAGCATCTGAGTGGTGAGCTTGGAAATTTTCTACCTACATAGTCGATTAAAGGTGCATTATGAAGATTTCTGTTAAACAAAGTTTTTGTTTATATTCAGTGTTTCTCACCGGAATGCATTATCAATCAACTCCACAGGATACATATTTTGGGAATTTCACCTACTGCCTTTCTCTTAAGAGTGAGATGAGAAATGATGGACACTGGTTTTGGTCTCCAGACAGGCAGAATAGTCTTAACACCAAACCTGGCAACTTAGTTGTTAGGACAAGACTTCAGGAAGTACCACATAGTCTGATGAACTCTATTTCAAATCAGTCTCCATTTTGATGAATAAATAAATGCTCTTATTAGTTTCCATTGTCTGAACAGTGAACATGCCAGGAAGCAAGACTACACAACAATGGTTACATAGGTTTTTTTTTCTTAACAATCATTGGACAGTAACGAGGCCACAAAGAGGGGCACGCATGGCTCTTCTTAGCTATTGAGTCTGAACAACAGAATCCAGTGCAAAAAGGTTGCAGTGACCCTTTCAAGTTTTTCAGTCATTCAGCAGGCCATGTACATATACACACAGTATGCATATGCAGTAATTATACCACATGCTGTAGTCACTGTGCCTGGCTCTGGAGGGAGCTTCCTCCCAATCTCCCTGGGTTAATAATTATAATGGATTTCTAACATCTTACATTTTCTTTCAAGCATGACCCATACAAAGAACTTCCGTCTGAATATCTGCTGCTTTGATTTTGACCATTGTTTTTCAGATCTGTCTTGTGCAAGTCTCCAAACTTTATGTAAGAGCAATGCTAAATTAATGGTGTGCTGTTTTAAGTAAATCCTTTTAAACCTCAGCTCACAGTCATTGGATACACTGTATATTCCTTTCTTTCTTTTTCCCACAACGGAGTTAAGAAGGAGTATGTTACCGTTCTTTGACTATAGTGATCCCTAAATATGTTGCTAATTTCTGTGTATGAACAATAATTAATATGATAACTTAAAATCTTTACATTTATACCACCTAAAATTTTTGCATTTCACATGCCTTGAGGAAATTCAATTAATTTGATTTGTCACTGAATGTCTTTAAGAACAGGGTGGTATCCAATGGATGTAAACAGAGAACCAAACATCACTGAGAGGCTTGACCCGAGGCAAAACATTGCTTTCATTTTTCTCCAGGGTAAAACAAAACTGGGCGAGTTTATATACGTATTGTATTGGTTGGTTAACTGACTATTCACTCATATATTTTGCTGTGTCCCATTGGCTGAAAGTATATTATGTGGGCGGGCGCAATCTTCGTGGCACTGTCGGGGGCAGGACTGCTAGGTCCGACAGGAAAACTGAAGAAAGGCAAGTATATCTACTAAAACGGGGGAATAACATTAACATTATTACTCATAATATGTCTCTGCTTACTTTGTACGTCGGGGTAGCTGATAGAAGCAAGCGACATGTTGCGATTTCCTAATTTTATGTGTGCAGCTTGACGAGAGACTAGCTGTCCCGAAAACTAAGCAAAGTTAGCAAGCTAGTAATTAGCTTCCTTAGATGGAATGGAAACTGCTGCTAGCTAGAAGTTAGCCGATACTCCACGAATTCACAGTCAAACAGGCCAGTTAAGGACAGTGATGTATAACTGGGGTAACATTAGGATGACAAGTTATCTGTAACGTGAAGCAATTCACTGAAGGTGAAGCTGACAGATAAAATAGCGCTCTGCATTTGAGCTAAAAAAACAAAAAACAAAAAAAAAAAACTGAGGAAGTGAAGTTCTGCAACGTAAACTTACCAGATCGTCCAGTTAGGCCAGTTTGAGGCTTCATAACTGTCTTCACTAATGTGATCTTTGCCAACAGCATGTTCACCCAGTTCATTCTCCAAAGCGGTGAATAGTTCATAGAGAAGACTACAGAAAACGACTGTTTATGATGTCAGTAGCAGGAGATCAGTCCACTAAATATATTTGTGAGGCTGAATTTTATTAGGTAAAACTTTGAAGCTTTAGTAAATAATGAAGAAATCTATTACAGATATAGATTAGAGTTGCCTGCTCTGGATTAAAAATGGTGAGAGCAATAACCTGTTTTCATTAGGCCACTCAATCTGTGGATTGTTTTGATCAACATATGTTTTAGCAACACCCAACATGTTGCTTTAGATCACTTTTGGGAAAAGGAAGAAGAGTGATTCTGTCTGTCGTCATGCTATGCTGTCATTTATTGCTATGTGTTTTGTTGATTGAGTAGACTGTTGGCAACAACCTCAACTCAACAAGGTAACTTCATGCTTCATCCCCTGTTTTGCTTTCAGGCCCACATTGAAGTTGGATGATTTGTGTTTTGTTGGTTGTGTGTTGTTTAGAGTGAAATACTGCAGATGTGTTGAGGAATGAAATTTGACTCGTTTCTATTGATACATACACACGAGACAGTGGAGACAGTGGAGGTCGATGTGCTGAACTGGGGAGTGAATGGGATGAAATTGCTGCTTTTGAGAGGACATATGTTGACATTGGGCAGTAGAACAGCAGTGTATCCTAAAATGTTTAATCAGTTAGAATCATTAATACCACACCACAGCATCATTACAGCAGGGGCCTCAATATAGAGGTCCCCAGCAAAATAACACCAGGCCGTCCAACAGAAAAGTTGAACCTGGCTAACTTTTGGCTGCAACACAATTCCCATCAGCCACGAAGAATCGGTGTGCCATTTTAATGCAGGTGCATTGCCAACAGTGAGCAGTAGATTGTTTTTAAAGAGCGAAGATTGTAAGTCCATAGTCTCACGACAGGAGATAAAATGATGGAGATATAATCTTCCTTAAATCCTCATGGTGTTCTAAACTGCTGTGTGGTGTTTTGATGTCTGATAAAACTACGAACTCAAGGATCCATAGCTCAAACCAGCCTTCGTGGACCCTGTTTCATCATCTCGCTCAGCTGGCTTTTAGCAGCCTGTCCATACCAGCGCAGCCCTGCACGCCGTGTTAATGCAGGGCTGTTCGCTCTCAATGACCAAAAGTGCAGTGAATTACCTGCTTGAGAAGATGGGAAACAGCAAGGTTGTTGTTGCCAGAGAGCAGAGCTGGAACTTGTAGTTTGCAGTAATTGGTTGTTTAACTTTTCTAAAAATAAATTGTGATGAAACATTGCAGCTGTACTTGATAAGATTTTAGGAGCATGTGATTAAGGAACATGTGTTCACAGTACTCCACACTGAATGCACCCCAGCACCACCTTTTCAGATGGCATGGGTCACTTTCCGTCTAACCACTGTTCATACTGTTGTCCACAGTATGTTGCATTGGGGACTCTCTTTAGACAAAATAGCTTAATTCTGGTCAAAAGTAAGTCATCACTGTGCTAGGTAAACCTGCCTGAACTTGCCTGTAAACATCCCTGACCGTGTGTGTGTCTTTGTAAAAGGTCTTTTATTATTCTTTCAGATGGCTGCAATCAGAAAGAAACTGGTGATAGTTGGCGATGGAGCCTGTGGCAAGACGTGTCTCCTCATAGTGTTCAGCAAGGATCAGTTCCCTGAGGTTTATGTGCCCACAGTGTTTGAAAACTATGTGGCAGACATTGAGGTGGATGGTAAACAGGTAAGCTGTTCATTATGATGACATATTTCAAGTTTTTCATTTTCACAGTGATCCTTTAACTTAGCATGGGATGTGTAGTTTCAGGCTCTGAACCTTAGGGTTTGTTTCAAAGTGTAGCTCCAACCAGTACTGGGTTTTTTGAGGCCAATGCTGATATCTGTACTGGGGAATTATTTAACAATCTGAAAATGATATATCTTCTTAAAGTTCTGACAAAGATTCATGTGGAGCTGACATTTGAAAACTTGTCAGTGCTCTCAGGTGGACAACATACACACTGATACCAGTATACAGTATGTTTGCATCAAGATGATGTTGGCTGATATATCAGCCCGGCCCTATTTCAAAGCCTTTCTCTTACCCCATCTCCACCTGTGATCTGAATCTGGATAATAACAGGTGATTACAGGCCTTATCACATTATGTGGTTGCCTGGTAACTAGCTGATGACAAGACTTTGTGAAGTGACTGAGCAAAGAAGTAAAGTCCAGTGTATAATTCCCCCTAAATTCACAAATTGTCACATTTACATTTCATTTTCTGCATGAGATTCCAGAGGTGTTGGTTGGTATATTTTAGAAATTTGGATGTCACAAGCTAGCTGTTTCCTCCTGCTGCCAGCCTTTATGCTAATCTAGGCTAACCAAGTCCCAACTTTAACCTCACATGAGTCCTTGGAAGTGAACTAGTCCTCTTGTCATGTTATAGGTGGAGCTGGCTCTTTGGGACACAGCAGGACAGGAGGACTATGACCGACTGAGACCTCTGTCCTATCCAGACACAGATGTGATCCTAATGTGTTTCTCAATTGACAGTCCTGACAGTTTGGGTGAGATTTTATTTATTTATTTTTACCAGTGTTCTGTCTGCATCTGCTCCATGTTCAACATGTCCACCTTGTGCCTGATGCAGAGAATATTCCAGAGAAGTGGACTCCTGAGGTGAAGCACTTCTGTCCCAATGTGCCCATTATTCTTGTGGGAAACAAGAAAGACTTGCGAAATGATGAGCACACACGTCGAGAGTTGGCTAAGATGAAACAGGTCAGTTCATGGAGCTACCTTTGCTTTTAGAAGGGTCAGGCCTGTGGAGTTGTGTATACATCTATGCCACATTTTGATCATCAGTGAACATGCAATGTCTTCCAAAGTAAGTTTAGTAAGTAAGGTTAGTAAGCTTTTTTAAAAGAGCTTATCTTCCTCTGTGACTCTGGTTTCCCCAAACAGGAACCAGTGAAGTCAGACGAGGCGAGGGACATGGCTAACCGCATCAATGCCTTTGGTTACCTCGAGTGCTCAGCCAAGACAAAGGATGGTGTGAGGGAGGTGTTTGAGATGGCCACCAGGGCAGCACTACAAGCCAAGAGACGATGCAAGAAGAGCGGCTGCCTTCTGCTTTAGAGCGTCAGCTCGTGCAGGATCGGGAGGGAGGGGGAAACGAACCAAGCCAAGAAAAACGTCCTCCTCTGTGTCTGCTTTGTCACCAAGATGGGCACATCTGAATGGGTCGTAATAGGGATGAGGGAGAAAAGTCAACC
This sequence comes from Chaetodon trifascialis, assembly GCF_039877785.1. Lineage (NCBI taxonomy): Eukaryota > Metazoa > Chordata > Actinopteri > Chaetodontiformes > Chaetodontidae > Chaetodon > Chaetodon trifascialis. The sequence continues at coordinate 25,255,003 of NC_092063.1, forward strand.
CAGGCCAAAGGGAAATAAAGGAAGGTCAAATGCAAAGGAAAAAGGGAGTATATAGATTTAAGTCCATGGTTATAGCCTTTACCTGTCAAATACGATACTGTCATCTTTTTTCTGACTCAATAGACCTCACATTTAGAGAAGGGAACATATCCCCAACTCATGCTTTTAAAAGCGTTGGAGGATAAGTACTTTACGTAGGGTTTCCAGTTCTCTGAAATGAGTATGATGGCCTCCTCTGGTTTGTAGTTGAGGCCAGCAGAAGAAGAGATGAGCTCCGTGTTGGAAGACGTCCACAGCTTGCAGTGTGACTGTGCTCGTCTTTCAGTTTTTGCCCTTTCATTCTGTAGGATTTTTCTTTCTCCTTTATTTCCTGGGAGAAACCAACCTAATTCACATGGTGTCAGGTGTCTGTTTTATGAGCGTGTTATTTGATACAGCTTTGATTCATTTAAAAAGCTGAGAGCTTGATTGGCATGAGGGCATGAATACATGATGGCAATGAGACCACGCGTGTTAATGAATGCACCAGTCAGATAGCTGTATGTGACTGAGCTGATGGGGATTGTCAAACACACTGTATACAATTGGATCTGAAAGGGTTGACTAAATTGTTATATTCGCTAAACAGTTACTGTAAATTCTCAAGTAGTGGGGCCTTACTTTATCTCACCTGCAGACAGGACCAGACCTTAATGTAACACAGGTTTATATTAGAGACGAGCTCGTCTTTCTAATTTCCCGTCTTACGATGTTTAAGTATAATTCACATAGTAAGAATGCTCCATGTTTTCTCATCCACTCTTTTGATGTAAACTCAATACTTCCTCCATGTTGTGCATCTCTGCAGCATTATATCCATCACTATTCAAACAGTCGTCAGTTTCCCTTTCACAGGAATCATTTTTTCAGCTTGTTTTCAGTCACTCCAGGTTTGCTGTTCAGTTACCATCGATGAAACGCAGCAGACTCTCAGAGGAACCAGTGAGTGTGACTCTGTTGAACAGATGGAGTAAGTGCTGTGGAAATGTACATTATGTATGGTCATTCTCACTGTCCAGCTGTTATTACACTCTCCCATTATTTAAGTATCAGTCTTTATTTGAACTGTACGATGTTCCTGTATGCCAGGGTGACAGTGGAAGTGCGTTTTCTTCCCACTCTCCAACTTCACTCACGATGTCTGCGACTATTCTTTTTCCACTTTGTATTCTGTTGTATGTTATTTTAACTTTTATGTGATATTCTACTGGCTTGCGTTGTATTCTTTGCACACATTTTAAAAGGTCAGTGTGGTACACACTTTGAAAAAACATGTCAAATAACGAAATGCAAAATGCAAGCGACTCCTTAAGTATTGGTTATTTGTAAAAGGACTATTCTTTTGTATACAAATGTATCTTCACATTTCTCCAGTCATCTTTTTTAATGTATTCTAAAGGAAATAAATTGAAACTGGTAATGACTAAATTGTGCCACATTTCAGTTATTTCTGTAAATCATAGCTTTGTGCTCCACTCACAGGTGGGCCAGTCGCTCCAGACTCACGCTCTGTGGCCAAATGGAGAAATTCTAGTCGAGCTCTCAAAGTTTCCAAAGAATTTAGGAAAAGATGTGTTTTCTTCTTGCCTAATTTGAAGGCTGGGTTATTTCTGAAAAAACAGATGGAATATTTTACAAAGGCAAAAATCAAGAGCTGTTATCTAAAACATGTTTAATAATCTCCTGTACAGTAAATGGTGCTTGACAAGACTCACTGGATTGGACAATGTAAGATCTAATCATCCTGATATAATATTGGAGCACTGAAGTTAATTCTTTTGGGAACAATATGAGGAAAGTGAACCCGGGCCTGACTGAAAGAACTGAGGGACTTTAGGAAAGACAGTTTGCAGCTGAAACTGATTTGAGGCTAAATGAACAAACAGGAGAATCTGAGAGACTGAAGAGAAGAGTGACGTGGACAAAACCCAAACACAAGTTTCACCTGAGAGTAAACTGAGTGCTTTGGGTTGCTGCTCCAGACGACACAATATCAGAATCCACTGAGTTAAACAGGAGGCTGAGGAGCTCCTGGTTTCCTCTGTGCTGCTCCTTTTCAGCTACATGTACACAACAATGTAACACAGTGTGTGGTGTCTCGGCCTCTGCCGGCAGGCGCAGTCCTCAGCTTCACTCTAAGGTCTGATGGAGTCCTGCCACAAAGTCCTGATAGCATGGCTCTGAAATGAAAAGCACACGCTCAACACAAGACTTCATTGCAGAATCTGAAATCTGAAGCAGTCAGCTGATTTAATCAGTTAAATGTTGTTGATGGCCACAAACCTGTGTCTGGCTCAATGAATGAGTGTCGAATGAGGAAGTCCAACACCACCATGGCAGAGTTGGGCTTGAAGTCATCAGTGGCCAGCAGTTCCTTCACCTGAAACCAGGACACAGCGACCACAAAACAGCCCTCTCATAGTTTTATCACGTCTACCTTTGAATGACATTGTGATTTCACAGGAATACTGTTCAGAGTATGTCAGCGATGCTAACCTGATCTATGGGCAGGAGGTAGAAATCTTGCACCTCTCCATCTCCTACTCTGGGTCTGAAATCCAGAGGGAGCTCCACATCAAAGACAAACTGACATTCTGGAAACACCCCATCTTCATCCTTGTAGGTGTAGCTACAAAATATATTGAAAGGGTCAGTTATGGAATCTAAAGAAGCTTTGTTTCATAATAACAAGGTCTGTGCAGAACAGAGGGACACTGGCCATGACGGTGGCTCTTCAGAGGACCTGAATGCCTCACAGAGATGAAACTGTGGTGTGTTGTAACCAATCAGCAGACCCGGTGCACCCAGTGCACCCTGAGGCGTTTTCATGTCTTCTTCACTGCTGTATTTGGCACAATGCTGTTTCTTGGTGCGTTCCCACCACCTTTATACCACTGGAACAGTTTGAGACTACTGGCAAGAATGTGTGTCACATTCCTTGTGTGTGCAGGCATGAGTGTCCTTCTGTGAGCAAAACAACAATTCTGTTTATTTCTGTTTGTCAACTAATCCCACACCCAAACCAACAACGTGTTAGTCTGTCTCTCAACACTTCCCGGTGCTGACTGTGGCCCTCAGCTCTGAGCTCGCTGGTTCCTGCAGATGACGTTAATCTTGAAAAAGAGCTCATGAATACATAGTTTTCTTTTTTAAAAGGCTCGGAAATATGCTGAAACAGCTGGTCACTGTAGTTTTTAATCAAATGTTACGAAATTAAAAACTACACTGTGTTTCATTGCACAGTTCATGGTAATGGAATGTCACCCAGTGCAACAGGGGCTCAGTGATGTGTTTTTAATAGTTTCTGGACAACAATTGAGCTCTGTGGTACAGAGGAAGAAGATATATCAGGCTCCTAACACACATAATACTTAGTGGGATATGTTCATCATTGCTGGGTCATTTAATTGGTTTGTTGACAATTAATCACCAGAAATATCCTTTAACGCCAACAGAGTCTTTCTAGATGAGTGGCGCTGTGAAGCTCACCTTACTGTGGTTACAGGATGAGCCTTTTCAGCGATGGCTGCTGGGATACAAGCTTCCTCCTCACATTCTTTGATCAGAGTTTGTTTGATGCCAACACCAGCAGCCAGACCACCTGCTGCCTTCCAAGATACAACACAAGCCTTCTTGAAGCAGCTCTGAATATGAAGAACTTTGAAAATGTTGACCTATTACCACTGTTTGCTGTATCTACATTGGCAGCACGTACACAGTGTCAGCTGCAGTTTGTACTCACCACATTGTCCAGTAGTCCAGGGTATGTCTGCTTAGTCGGGGAGCGTCGAGCCAGCCACATGCTGACCTCCCCACTGTCGCTGATAGTGTAGCCGTTGACATGGACTCCGTACCGCTTCACCCCAAAAAGACCTGTGGTGCAGCATCACAGACAGCTCATATAACACTAACACTGATCAAACATTGTATGGAGCTGCAACTGTGTACCACAACGTACTTGTAGCAGCTCTTTCCATCCACATCAAAGGAGGGTCGGAGAATTTTGGCATCACACTGTACCTCTGAAAGAGGAGAATGCTTCAGTTACTCTGATACGTGAGCTGTGTGGGGTCATTTTATGTATTGCAAATGTTGCCATTCTAATTTTCACAGTCCATGGTCCAATCCAGCATACAAGATGGACGAAACTGTAGACCAAGAGCATTTTCTCTGGGAACTGCGAACATCGGCACAAATTTTATGGAATGCTACACATTCATTTTACAGATTTACAGAGAGCATGAAGTGCAAGGCTGGACTACCAACTGCTCCCGTACCCACAGGGGCTCAAACTGCCTAAAACAGCCAAACCTAGAGCCAGTTAGTTTCATGCGACCTGACAGGAGCCCATCAGCAAGCTTATGCCCAGGACCCCCTGACCGGTGAATGTGGTCATGATCTGCTCCCTCTGGCCAGTGTCATACAGAGAGGCAGTTAAACACAGCATCAGACATACTCCCATGACACCTGCCCTCCCCCGGGCTCGAGTGGGCGTGTGCTCACCTCATCTCTCCATCCTTTGAGACAGCCCAAGGAACCCTCTTGTCTCATGGCTTGCAGGACAGCGTCCACAGCCTCAGATCTCCTCTCGTACGAATCCAGACCGCCACACAGTGACACTGCGCCATCCCGTGGCGGACTGAACACCTCTGGATACCGAGTCAACAGTGAAGCTACCTGAGGAGGAACCCAACCTACAGGCGCGTGATCGATCTCAAACCTAAAGCAGCTGGCACGAAAGGAGCCTGTGGAAACAAGATGCGGGTGGTTACTTAGTAAAACATTTCATAGAGTCGACTATATTATATGTTGACACACTGTCAGTCGCCCACCCGGTTGATAAAAGTTGTTCATTCGGCGGAGGAGTTGGAGTATTTTTTCTGACCAGGCAGAGTTAGCCATTTTAAATTCTAGTCTGTCAACAAATAACTGTCTCAAGCACCATAAGAGTAAATGTCTTTGTGACCAAGTTGACTAATATTTATACTGCACGTGACGAGTAGAGATGGACGTATAATATTGAAACTTCATATATTGTATCGGTACATGTGGAGAGACAGCCCTACGCTACATTACGCTTCTAGTCCGGTGCTGACTACGTATCCGATCGTCATGTATTCCTTACCCTGCCGCCCGCACTGATGCGCATGCCCTCCTCCTCCTCTTCTTCTTCGTCCTTTTCGTCTTCTTCTTCGTGGCTGACCAGCCGCAGTACTATTGAGTGGAGAATTCTCCCTGAGATTAGCCTGTCAGGCAGCGGTTCCTCTAAACTTTACTGCGGTAAAGTTAGAAATATATTCACAGATTCGAAATTCCGGGATCAATAACTCCCACGCGAAAATTTGTTAGACAGCAAACGATACCTCTTCCCAACCGTGGTAACACAGACAACGAGCTACAACCTACTTTTTATCAAAATAAGCCGTCCTCCGTGCAGTATGAATTACACTGGTCTCTACGAGCAGCCAGCAGCGAGACTGGAGCGCAGGGACCGTCTGCAAATGTCTATACCGATAAGAAACAATGAAAGATTATTCAATAACTTTACTTCTGTGAAGTGTAGTGCCACCAAAATCCCCACACACATCAATGGCCACCTCCTGTTTATACTACAACACTTAGTTTGGGAAAAGGTGCTTTTACATAATTTTGGGGAATTTTTATTGGGAATAATATTCAATAACTTCATGTTAATAATGTGTAGTGCCACCAAAATCCCCTCACACATCAATGGCCTCCGCCTGGTTATACTACAGCACTTAGTTTGGAGAATTGTGCTTTTGCATAATTTTGGGGAATTTTTCAAGGGAATAATATTCAATAATTTCACTTCTATGATGTGTAGTGCCACCAAAATCGGCCCACACATCAATGGCATCTTCTTGGTTGTACTACAACACTTAGTTTGGGAAAAGGTGATTCTACATAATTTGGGGGAATTTTTAAAGGGAATAATATTCAATAACTTCATGTAAATAATGTGTAGTGCCACCAAGAAAGCAGAAAGCAGAGAGTCTGATGATCACGAAGATGTGTTACCAGGACGTGGACAGCACAACTATTGTCCACATCTTGTCCTTGGAATGTGAAAAGCAACCTGTGTGTGAGTGTTGTTTGGGCATGGATCTAATGCAACAGACATCGCTGACAGTAGAGAAGAGAAAAGTGTCATCTGCCTCCTGTTATCCAAACTGGCTTCCACCAGTCATGTTCTCTTACAACGCTGAACAGTACAGGGACATTCATTGGGTTAGACAAATGCAATAAAATAACACAGGATGAGAACACATAAAATGACTTGAAAGGAACAAATCGTTACAGGACTACACTACAGAAGTAGTGTTATTGAATATTATTCCCAATAGAAATTCCCCAAAATTATGCAAAAGCACCTTTTCCCAAACTAAGTGCTGTAGTATAAAGAGGAGGAGGCTATTGATGCATGGGGGGATTTTGGTGGCACTCCATGTTATTAATATGAAGTTATTGAGTATTGTTCCCTTGAAAAATTCCCCAAAATTCCGTAAAAGCACCTTTTCCCAAACTAAATGTTGTAGTATAACCAGGAGGAGGCCATTGATGTGTGAGGGGATTTTGGTGACACTACACTTCATAGAAGTTAAGTTATTGAATATTATTCCCAATAAAAATTCCCCAAAATTATGCAAAAGCACATTTTCCCAAACTAAGTGTTGTAGGAAAACCAGGAGGAGGCCATGGATGTATGAGGGGATTTTGGTTGCACAACACGTTATTAATGTGAAATTATTGAATATTATTCCCTCTAAAAATTCCCCAAAATTATGTAAAAACATGTTTCTCTAAAGCAAATGATGTAGTATAACCAGCAGGATGCAATTAATGTGTGAGGTGAGTTTGGTGGCACTACATTTAACAGAAGTGAAGTTATTGAATAATCTTTCATTGTTTCTTATAGACATTTGTAGACGGTCCCTGCGCTCCGGTCTCGCTTCTGGCCGCTCGAAGAGACCAGTGTAATTCATACTGCACGGAGGACGGCTTATTTCGATAAAAAGTAGGTTGTAGCTCGTTGTCTGTGTCACCACGGTTGGAAAGAAGTATCGTTTGCTGTCTAACAAATTTTCGCGTGGGACTTATTGATCCCGGAATTTCGAATCTGTGAATATATTTCTAACTTTACCGCAGTCTAAAACTTTGAACTAAATTTTGAGGCTTAGCTCAATAATTATCCATCTATCTATGTTTCTCTCAAAGAAAATTAGAAATGGAAAAAATATAGATAAATATAAATCGCCGTTTATGCCGTTTTAAGAATAAACCTTCACAGGCACAAACACACAAACTCAACACAAACTCAACACAGAACAGCGAGGGGTTTGCATCCAGGACAAACAAAAATCAGTAATGAAAGGGTGTACATTATTCATCATTCATTCATACATTTTCAGTTATCAGTCTCAGGTATGGAAACCAAACAGCACTTAATGATATAGGGAGTAATTACATATGATTTTCAAGTGTCAATGTTCTACAAAGTAATTCCAGCCAACCAGAGTAATGCTGTTTTTTTTGTTTTTGTTTCTTTCTTTTTTCTTATTAGGGGCTCTGAGCACATAGTCTGTTGACAGTAAACCAACATGTAAGCCTATATGTGCCATTCTGAATCCAAACTATTAAAAGTTTCATTTGTAAAACCAAAAAATAATATTTCAAGCTTGGAAGTTTAAGGCCTCCAGCTGGCTTACATAAGTGTGACAGAGGAATGTTTTTGTTAACCAAAACCCAACATCAAATACTTCTGTGGACTGATATAATGTTTACAAACCACTGACTGATGAATGGTTAACGGAAGCGAGCGAGAGATTATAGCAGCAATAATTGTGTTTCAGCAGAGCAAAGTCACCTCAGCCAGTTGAATTGAGTTTAAAGAAGAGGTCAGACCTGTCAATCTGTTTAATCAGTACAATATTCAGCACAAAAAATCAAATATGGAAGTTCACTCAGTGATGGAGTAACCCAGAAAAGTACAGTGAAGACAAACAGAAAAAACATGCAGACTACAGGTTAAAAAAAGAGACATTTTACTTTAACCCTTAAACAGGCAACGTGCACCAGGAGATACACAATCTTAAACATCCTGTAGGGGGTGTGCTGGGAGGTTTTCACTAATCAAGTTAGCATTTATCAAAAGTCTTGTCTGGTATTAGCATCTACATCACATGATTTGGTTCAGACTATTTTGCATCGTTTCGTCAGCCTGATTAGAAAACATCATGGCCGCCAGTGGCAGAGAACCTGTTTCGTTGGGGGTAAATGATCATATATTGTTCATACTTATTTTCAATAAAACAACAATAGAAATTCTTAAAATTAATTGGGACATTTGTCTAAACATTCTGATGAAGAAAAAATGTTCCAACTGTGTTTGTGGTTTTACCTAGCAGCTTTTCAAATGTACGTATCCCCTGAGATACATTGCCAGATTAGGGGTAGAAATTTGGTCAATGTGCATTACAAAATTTTGCTTCAAACTGGAAGGCATGTTAATAATTACTGCAGTACCAGATATTATCATGCATAGCTGTGCCTATTACAACATTATAACTGTATTTTACTAAAAAAAATAGCTATTTATTTTCAAGCAGGGCATCTCGGCTAGGTCCTTTTATGCAAAAAGAAAGGAAAGCACAGGGATGAGAGTGATAGAGGAGATCCCTGCAAGTTCCTCTGACTCTGAGTCAAACAGTGATGAAGATGAGAAAATAATTTTCAGCCAGCATGAGATACAGGCAGTGAATGAAGGCAGTTCTGATGAGGAGGATGAAAGTTCTGATGAGAAGGATGAAGAGATGGATCGCAGTGCAAAGTCCAAATGAGCAAAGGGATTCAGGTGACAGTAGTTTTATCTAGGTACACTTATATGTGCAATCCATACAAATGTATGTATGTAGTAGTCAGTGGCTTGTATCGCCTCCCTAAGGGCAAAAAGGATGTGGCCGGGGTGGGAGGGGTCTCTGGTGAAAAATATATAAAATACTGTGGAAATATAGACAGCATAAAAAAAAAGTTTCTCCAGTGTTCATTGAGAAAATGAAATTGCTGTTTTGTTGTTTTTTATGTAATCTTCAGTGCACAAAAAGTTCATATGTTCATCATGAAATGTTCAGTTTTTGTGTCACTTTTTTATGAGATTGCTTTGTTATGAAGTTAAGATGGATTGGTGAAAATGAACAAAGTCAACTTTAAAAGTGCTATGTGTAATGTAAATGAGCAAGGAATACAACAATTTATATTTTATCCTCATCAAATTGAACATCAATATGTTTATCATTTGTGCCCTTAATAGGGCAACGTATCCTGGCAGATACAACTCATAAAATCCAAAGGTATCAGGAAACATGGTGAGTAGGGAATTATGCAAAGTTTCTTTTTGATTTAGGCTACGTTTACACATTCTCACTTTTTATTCCGCGTTTAGCTTCTGCTAACGTTCACCTGCAAGTCTTGTGGTGAAGAGCAATTAACAGAGTTTCATGTTTTATGGTAAAGACGTGGTGGAGTGTGTGTGATACACAGGTGACTTTACTTTAACAACACAGACGTTTCAATTCAGTGGTTTGTTTTTGCGGATAGTGGAGAGATGTGACCGCAAACTGAACAAACTATGGAACAACGGCCAGTGTAATGGTTAGCATTGTTGGTCGTGTTAGCATTGCTGAACGCCAAAATCCGGGCTCTCAAGTTTTGAACTGAGTTCAGAGTGAGATTTCGGCGGTGGGGTTGGGTGGGGACGGGGCTCTGATCCGACAAATGACACATAAATTTGTACAAATAAAAACATTTATCTTATTCAGCATTTTTTAGTGCAAGTGTATGTGTGTGCGTGCATGTAACCCCCTCCCCTCTCCACTTGCTCAGTAGTAGACACAGAGGCCACCACACGTCATGTTGTTGACCAGTCACGTGCAGCTTGAACAGAAAAAAAGTCGAGAAAAAAAAAAAGAAGCGGCTAGCTCAGGCTCACAGGGAACGAGCCGTTTCGTTGCGTTATCCTGGTGGTATCCTGAGTGAACTGGTTATATTGGGACACAGGCTGAGTGATCTTGATATTACAAGAACTGAGCATGGACTCCAAGTGATTTGAACCAGGAGCAGATTGTTGAGGATTTGGTGGTGCACATGGCTCAGATTGATGTTCAGACAGATGAGTCCAACAACTACAGAGGGATGTCCAAAACTGTTGCCTAGCAACAGAACATTGTGTGCACACTATGCAGTGCGTAAAACCCATACAGCTCTCTTTGCTTTAATGTGTGTGCTTGTGCCAGCAGCTATTATGGACTTTATATTGTTTGTCCATCTCTGTGTTGTCTGCTTTGATTATGCTTTATTCCGCTGTTAAAGTGGCATTTATTTAATTTCTTGTTGTGTTCTTTCTAATGGAAAAGGTTTGACCAATAAATTAAATTTTAGACACATTGTAGGCTTTCCTGCACACACAATGACATACCCTGCCTTACCACCTATTTAAAGGGCCTGACTGCAACCAGATGTTTGTAATAAAATCATTGCATCAAACACTTGATGTGTAATTGAAATTATGTTCCTCCAGGGATCTTGTTTAAGAATTTTCTCAACGTGGCATTTTTTTCTGTCTTAAATATGTCTTCATTAATTATATCCCAAAATGAGAATAAATGCGCAGCATGTGTCAGGTGACGGTGTCATTATGATAATCTTAGATTTTGAGCTATCTTAAACATATGATGTATAATCTGAAGCATGTAATTAGAAATGGTTGAAACGTATAGAAATGTCTGTCGAAAATGAATGCTGATTGTTACAAATTGTTTTGCTTTCCTCCAGCGTGAGTGTATCTCCATCCACGTGGGTCAGGCTGGGTCAGGTTGGCAATGCCTGCTGGGAGCTTTTTTGTCACGAACATGGGATCACGCCAGACGGACAGATACTCAGTAACAAGACGCTTAGAGGAGGAAATGATTCCTTCAACACCTTCTTCAATGAGACAGAAGCCGGAATGCACAGTGCCAGAGCTGTTTTTGTGGACCTGGAGCCCACTGTTATCGGTAAAATGAAATGAGAGGAATTGTAGAAAAAATAGAATTGTTGCTATTTTGTTATGTTTTATTCTCCCGCTGTTATTCAAACCCTAATTTATGGTCATTTTCTTTGATGAGGTGAGCACAGGGACCTACCGCCGGCTGTTTCACCCATAGATATACATAGTAAAGTATATATATATATACAATTAAATTACCCAAATTAAGATTTCACTATACACATACACAGGGCATAACAGAAAGAGAGAGAACTTCAAACAAACACAAACACCCTTCAGCCTAAATCTACAGTACATCTACACCTAAGTAATGAAAGTACAAGCTCTTGTGAAACAAAATTAACAAAAAAAAGACCCAAAAAACCCATAGCTTGGCTAATACCCTTTGAAAACAATTGTTTTGTTAAGCTTTTGACACATGTTGTTACTCTGTAAGCTATGTAGTCATTTTGGCGATGTGGTGCAGCCTTAACTTAAAAAACAGGGACACAACTAATGTCAACAGCGTATGGTGGTGACTGTCTATGCCATGCTGTGTGTGCTCCCCGAGCAAAAACACATCGTCTGAGCCTATCCTCTTCCGTACAATGTACACCACCTCTAGCAGTTTGATGGGCTGGGATCGTCTGGAACTTGCTGATGCCTGGCAAATGACCCACTCTGCTGCCCTGACGACCCTCACTGTGCTTTCTGATGAAATCACCAGACCTCCATTGTTTTTTAGAGTCAGCAGGTGGTAGCTCTGCTCCTTGATGGCAGATGCAGCGTCTGTCACCGGGCTGGCATGGCAGAAATCACACAACAAATCCTGAAATCATGAAACATATTCTAAAAAGCCTTGGGTAAACAACAATCTAGCAATTATTATGTTTACTATTTATTTATTTACTATTACTATTATGTCATAGCCCCACTATTCCTGTGTAACAGGACCTGTATTGTATACATCCACTAAGTAACTAATGCCATCCATCCATCCATTTTCTATACTGACTATCCCTTCTGGGGTTGTGGGGGGGCTGGGGCCTATCCCAGCTGTCATTGGGCGAGAGGCGGGGTACACCCTGAACCGGTCGCCAGCAACATATAGAGACGAACAACCATTCACACTCACACTCACACCTAAGGACAATTTAGAGTCACCAATTAACCTAATGAGCATGATTTGGTCTGTGAGAGGAAGCCAGAGTGCCCGGAGAGAACCCACACATGCACGAGAAGAACGTGCAAGCTTCACACCGGGGATCGAACTGGCGAACTTCTTGCTGCAAGGCACGCAAGATGGCCGCCGGTGATGACGTTCGAGACTCCACCATAAAGCATCTAGCCTTTATTATGTATATCTATGATTCCACCCTGGTCAGCTGATCAGTGGGAAGGAGGATGCTGCCAACAACTACGCCTGTGGACACTACACCATCGGCAGAGACGGCCAAGGTCCAGAGGGCCGTGTGCACCATGAGCAACACCACTGCTATTGCCGAGGCCTGGGCTCGCCTTGACCACACGTTTGATCTGATGTTCGCTAAGTGTGCCTTTGTACACTGGAATGTGGGTGAGGGGATGAAGTTCTGTGAGGTCAGAGAGGATATGGCAGCTCTGGAGAAGGATTATGAGGAGGTTGGAATCGACTACATTGGGGGTGAGGGAGAGGAGGAAGGAGAGGAGTATTAAAAAAGCTCAAGAGCTAAAAGTTCAAAAATTCAACATTAATTAGTTAATTAGTTAAATATGATTTAAATACATGTTATTTATGTTTTAAAAAAATGTTTGTTTAATGACTTTGTTTAGTTTTAATGAAGTTCCTGAAATGCATGAAGTCTTAGGTGTTGTTCAGGTAACTTTTTCTTTTTAAAGAATTAAAAATTGTGTGAATCTTGGCCCACTTCATGTAATCCAATAAGGAAACTCTAGACTTAGTTTGACAATTTGCTCTACACCAACAAACATACATCACATGACAACATACAGGACCAAATTTGGTTTTATTGCTACTGAGAAATCTCAAAACATTTCACTTTGAGTCAGTGTGCATGTTGTGGGTAGTAACAGGGTTCAGGAACAGCGGGGTACAATGGCATGGGGTAGGGTACACAAGCAAACATCAGGTTGGCTCCTGGCCTCCAGGGCTGATATGAAGGCTGGCCAAGGTGGTCATATGTGAACATTTCTCGAGGCTTTATTTCTCAAGTTGACCCCCTCACAGGTGGTACTTCCTCTCTGGATGGCTCAGTAACATGTTCGTTATTGTCCACTTGCTCCTCTAAACTTACCTCCTTGCCATTGTCATCCCTCACTGGTTCTTCCTGTACTTGATCAGTTGGTGGTGTAGCAGGCGGTGCTGGTGGTGGCACTGGAGCTGGCACTGCCACAGGGTCAGGTGGATGTACCTGCTTGTCTTGAACTTGCCTTGTTACTTGTTCAACTGGCTGAAACTCACGAGCTGTAGCGCTACGTTTGGTCTGTGATACTGGCTGAGGTACTGGGTGTCTCGGTCTCCTCAGTTGGTAAACAGGTATTTTCCTGAGGCAAAATGTGTATTCCTCCTCCTCAGAATTTTCTGACTCAGGCATTGCTGTCTCGTTGTTCTTTGTGTGTATGTTATCATGTTTTTGTCTTTTCTGAGGTGCCTGGGCAGTCTGTTGTTGGTCAGAGTCTACAGGCAAATCATTCACAGGCACCAGAAGGTTTCGTCTCAAGACGCGAAGGGTTCGGTCTCCCTCTGGTTTCTGGTTGAACTCTGATCCTTTCAACAACACGATGAATCTTTTGTTCCCAGTAAGAATGAAGTTTTGCCGGGCCACCTCTCTCTCTCTGCAACACAGCACCTTTCACATGTTGGTCGTAGTTTTTTTTTCCTTTTGCTAAGCTTTTTTCACTGTTTTCAGAAGCAAATTTGTATGCCTCTTACACCCGAGAAGCCCATTTTTGTGCATAATCTTGTCTGAGGTGTTTGTTCAGGTTTCAGGTTAAAAATATATACATAAAAAAATGTATACTATATACACACGGACATACCCCAATCAGAAGCCGTGGGTTAACGGAGCGTTCCGCTCAGCGCTCAGAGCACAGACAGCAGCCTGTACAAGAAGGCCCAGTACGAACTCAGAAGCTGTATCAAATCAGCTAAGAGCCAATACAGGGAAAAGATAGAGTCATGCTACAGTGACTCTAACAGCAGGAACATGTGGAGAGGGCTCAGGACCATCACAGACTACAGGGGAAAGAGCTGCAGCATGGGGGAGGTGTCTGCTTCTCTCCCTGAGCAGCTGAACTCCTTCTATGCCAGTTTTGAGGACAACAGCAAGCAGGAGGTATTGCTGAAACAAGACAAGTGCCCTTACCAGCTATCCCAGGTTGATGTATGTAAAAGCCTTAAAAGGGTGAATGCACACAAAGCTCCTGGCCCAGACAACATCCCAGGCCGCGTCCTCAAAGCGTGTGCGCACGAACTGGCAGATGTCCTTACAGACATTTTCAGCCTTTCCCTGCTCCAGTCTGTAGTCCCCACATGCTTCAAGAAAACCTGACTGTACACCCAAGAACAGCTCCAACCCCCCCCCCCACTATATATATATAGATCTATCTATCTATCTATCTATCTATCTATCTATCTATCTATCTATCTATCTATCTATCTATCTATCTATCTATCTATCTATCTATCTATCTATCTATCTATCTATCTATCTGTGTGTGTGTGTGTGTGTGTGTGTGTGTGTGTGTGTGTGTGTGTGTGTGTGTGTGTGTGTGTGTGTGTATTAATTTCAGCTATCCAATTCAGTGGAGAAATTTTTTAAGATATCATATAATTTCTGTGCTTGTATACCTCTAAGAAGGTTCAAAGACTTCACGTACATTTTAAATTCATTCAGGAAGACAATAAATTTGGGGGATGATTTCAGTACTCTATTCTTGTGGATAAAGAATTTTGCTAGACATAGAATTACATTACAACAGAGTTCATCATTTTTGTTTTGCGAGATCATACCAAAAGTTATATCAGCTCTAGAGATCTGTTTGTGAATATTAAGCCAGAGTGTTTGTACTATACCACATGAGAAAAATATATGGTCTGTAATTTCAATGTCATTTTCACAAATGTGCATATATTGTCATCAATATTAAAACGTAGTCTAAGTAATTAGACAGGTAAATGTTGTTCATAATTTTAAAGTGTGTTTCCTTCATTTTGGGGGGGTATAGGAAATGTTATATCGTTCTTGATAAACTATCGTTCTTATCAATTTATAATTTATCAATTGATTCTATATCGAATTTGTGTAGAATATCATTTTTGTTTTGTCTGCCGGGAAATAATTTTTCAGTCAGGCAGTTTCCTACAAAGTTATTGTTATAAGAGATGTGTGTTGATTTTTGCTTCCACAGTCGTCATCAGCAGGCGCAGCGTTAGGGGTGGGCCTGATGGGCCTTGGTCCACCTACTTGTACAACTGGCCCACCCTAAATGACTTAGAGAATTTATTTTTAATGATTAAAATCAGCATTTTAATAAAACCCTTTAAACAAAAACGTTCCCATTAAAAATAAAAAAATACAATGGGCAAAAATACAACTCTTATTCGGCTGTTATCACGTGAGGTCCAGTCCAGTCACAGCGGGCCTTCATTGGTCACCCATGCGGCGCTGATGCTCAGATTTTTAATAGCGGCCGACTGTACTCCTGCATGTTCAGTAGGTGGCGACTGGTGCCTTTAACATTAGGTTACAATCCGCAAATAAACCCCAAGAACAAGGAATGACAGCGCTACATATTCGTGTAGTCTTGTGAAGATGAGATTAAGCTAACTGTATTTGTAGTCTCCAGAGTCTTTAAGAGCTGTGCTGGGTTTGAAATATAAAGCTCGATGCATGTGTTAGCTGCTCTCCCTTTTCAGCGTTAGCTTGCTGGAATAGCTCCAAATAAAGCTAACGTTAGCTTAGTGAGCATCAGCCTCTGCCGGGCTAACAATCACATATCCTCATATTTTCTCCACAAGACGAGGCAAACAATCAACTACCGACAGTTTTAACTGACACCAAAAGGTAAGATTTATCCATTATTACAAAATCCCTTATGTCTACGCCTGATGCGGTAACGTTAGCCCTATCACGTCTCGTTTAGTGTCAGCAAAACAAGAGCAGAGAAACCCCAAATTACAGTCAAAACTCACTAGTTTAAGATGCTCTTTATGCATAACGTTAGCCAACACGTGTAAGCGACCACAGTTTAAGCCACTCACACAGAGGGTGCACTGTAGCTTCACGGCATACATGTAATACACAGACGGACTCACCTGGTTAGCTAACGTTAGCACCCAGTGTGTTAGCATGTTTGAGTTGTTATCCAGCCCTGATGCTAGTCTGTGTAACTACCATACCTATCAGGCATCGTTGAAGTTTAAAAACCACCATATTACGAAAAGGTATCATTACCAGTTATTTAAGTCTGAACAGTACATTTTGTAGACGTTTCTCGTTCAGTATTTCTAATTTGTTGCACATTCTTGCCCATTGCTCTCCAGTCTATTTCATTTACCTCTTGATTTGACAGTTTTTAGCTAGCTTTGGAAATGAGTATTATCAGGAAACCCCTGTTCTTGTTATTACCCAACCCTTTCAAGCATTGTTTAAAAATATCAATGACAGTCTGTGTGTGTCTCATAGCATTAGTGGTGAAGCTGCATCTGTCCTCCATGGCTTCATCAGAGGTCAGCATGCAGGAAATGGGTGAGGTGGTGATCGTCACCATACCAGAAACAGGCAGCGAGGACCTCCCCTCTGTGGTGGAGGAGGACAAGGCAGTGCTGGTGACCGCAGAGCTGACCCCCCAGCCAGGGTAACCTACACACACCTTTTAGAGGTGATCAGCTGTTGTTCAGTGTGCTAAATTGAGACTTCAAAGCTGTGTGGTTTTTCACGTGGTTTTCCAGAGAGGACATCCTGACAGTAGCCCCGGTGGAAGCAGAAGCTGAGACCAGCAGAGCAGATCCACTGTCAAAGGAGGAGGCAGTCATTGGTAATGGGACCTGCATGGCTTTGCTACGCTTTGTGAAATGGGACAGTTCAGTAGCAGTTGATCATCACTTTGTGCCTTTTTCATACCACTTAGTCCAAGGTCAAGAATGAACTATCAAACTCGATTTTTATTCTTGTTTTAATACAAAGTGGAATGAAGTGTAATTTGATATAGTGAAGAGTTTATATGTGATGTTCTGTTATCCTAAGTTTTTGTGTAAAGTGAATGAAATAGATGAAGACAATGCTATGTGTTCCAGTCAGGGCAGTCTCTCCAGTCTCTATGGTTCAAGTCACATAATAATCTTGATAATGTTAGAAATATATTTTATGCCTTCAGTTTGTGTGATCAGACGAAAGAACTGTCTCGATGGATGTATGATGGTGTCTCTGTCTGTGTCTCTGCAGTGAAGCTAACTGAGGAGGTGGATGTGGAAGCTGATGTCTTCTACCCAATCACCTGTGGAGATGCCAAAGCCACGCTGGTCTGGAAGAAATTTGTCTGCCCTGGGATCAATGTGAAATGTGTCCAGGTACAGAAGCTGTGTAAAATCAGATTTGTGAACACATTTCAGGTGATGTAGATGTGGAACAGCTCATGACACTTTTTCCTTTCCTCTCTGATCAGTTCAATGAGCAGCTCATCAGCCCGAAGGAGTTTGTGTGTTTAGCAGGGAAATCTACCCTGAAGGACTGGAAGAGAGCCATCCGCCTCAACGGCACCATGCTCAGGTCTGCACTGTCAATTTTACTTGGTTTTGTTTGATACAAAAAAATGCTGGCTCTCACAGATAACTGAGAGGTGAGTTGGATTTGTTTAACTCTGTGAAAGGGTCCATTCAGAATGAGTACATTTACTTTTGAAACTAAACTTTCTTTCACTGCTAATACTTCCATATTTATTTTATAGTAAAATGTTTAATTCAGGTCTTTTAATTGAAAGGTTTTGGCATTTTAGTATGGTTCTTCCCATTCTGCCAACATTGTTTGAATACAGAATGCAGATATGTAGCATGCAGTAGCATTCTAATAATAATAGCTGTCTAGCATGCTAGCATTAACATGTTAACCTGTGCAGGTAACAATGTAATGTTCAGCGTGTAACCCTTTACGTGCATACAGTTGCCAGTGTAATGGGCTACATCACGTGCCATAAATTGTCAGATGCCAGTAAATGCACATCAGTGACTGTACACAGACATTTACTCATGCTTTGGGCTCAGTGTTCAGCTCTGTACTGAGACAGGACACTCTTCTATTTTGTAGCACCACATTGATAATAATAACGATAAAAGGCAGGTCACATGTCAGCATTGGACCAAGATAGATGGTGTTAGGGAGGCTCACGGTTTTGACTTTCAGGACAGAGACAAACAAAACTTAAATAGGGTTACATAGCTGACTTATCTTGTATTTCAATAGATCTATAACTCCTTAGACAAGTGTGATTCCATCTTTTTCTTCCTTTCAGTGATGTGTACAGTTGTCAAATATGCCTCAGGATGGCACTGTTACGTCAGACGCGGTGGTCAGTAAATGCTAGAAGTGAGTTGTGGTCTTGTGTATTTTGCCTTCTATAAGCCTTTTCATCATTTTTAATTTCACAGGAAGATCATGGACTCGGGTGAGCTGGACTTCTACCAGCATACAAAGGTCTGCTCCAACACCTGCCGTAGCACAAAGATAGATCTGGTGGGAACCAAAGTGTCCATCAGCGGTGATCAGTCTGCTGAACTGGTTCCTGCCACCACCCCCTCATCAGCTGATTGTAAGTTCCACAGTCTCAGCCTTTCATTCATTTTGATCTCAGTGTTAAATCTGTTACAGGATGCTTCACTGAAATTTGGATACTAACTGATGTATGGTACAACATGTTGCAACTTTATTTCTGCCGTGAAAGAACTCAGGATAACACCATGACAGCCCACAAAATTTGTATACACTAAAAAATAGTTAGGTTTTAGCAAGCAGGTGTCATCGAGCGTGCTTCACTTCCATCTGTGCTCCACCTCTTTGCCCATTTGTGGGATTAGCTGGGAGTTAGGTGAAGTCAGGCACTGTCAAACCTATGGGTAACGTCATGGTAGTCTATGGGTCTGAGTACTCAGTCATCACTACATTATTGCATGAGTACTCAGTACTCATGGGTTGGACCACGCTCATCTTTGAACTCTGCCTTCAGAGTCCAGGTTCAGTGAAGTGCTTCAGTGAGCGTTGTTTTCTGTTTGTGTTGTAGTGAACGGAGCAGCAGCCTCGTTTCCAGAGGCGGCAGAGGAAACTTCAGAGTGGGTCACAGCCATCGGAGGTGACACGCAACCTGCACACACACATTCACCATCATGTGGAAGGAGCTGATTGAGGGGATTGTTGTACTCTTTGTGATATATTTATGTGTGTGTGTGTGTGTGTGTGTGTGTGTGTGTGTGTGTGTGCGTGTGTGTGTGTGTGTGTGTGTGTGTGTGTCTCCAGAGGACTCTGTGGCGTTCTGGCGTGCAGTGAAGGAGGCGGGGTTGCTGGAGGAGGTGGTGGAGGACTTTCAGAAGGAGCTGCAGGAGGTGCTGAAGGGGCTGCAGGAGAGAGTGTGTGACCCACCCCTACAGGTCAAAGGTTACAACCACACACACGCACACACAGGCACAGGCAGGTGTTGGTCAGGTACCTACAACAGCAACAACAAAAAGGGTTATAGGGTCAACGAAAATGACAGAACATTAGACTGGTAACAGGGAGAACATAAAAACTCCACACACACACTCAACCAGTATTTGAGACAAACACACTCCCCTTTCACATATTTATAAAATACATGCAAATCCAGGAAGTTTTTATGAGCCACAGTCAGGTCATTATTCCATTCTTCAGACGTATGTCCATATATCGTTTATTAGACCTGTTTCAGTTGAAGAATAGCACGGCCAAAAAACCTGATGACAAACACATTGCATTGCTTATAATGCTTCACAATAAAAGCAACAACAGCAGCAAATGTTCAGTTTATATCAGCAGCAGCTTAACACAGCCCTGATGTGGCTGAAAGGATCAGTAAAAAGTCAATTTCGAAGTAATCTTAAGTACAAACAGGTACACAGAAATGAAACTCTACATTTCTGTGTTTAAAAACAGCTTTCACTGAAAATTAGAGTGTCAGCAATCTTCCTTTTTACCAAAAATAGCATTTTATTAGACGCCATTGTGTGGACATGAGTTTATTTGTCAGTTTTGAACAGAGTAGAGGAGTACTGAAATACTCCAGTAAAAATACTGTTACTTGAAAGAAGTTTTATTATGTCGGTTAATTAGTAAATGTAATGTGATTCATTCTCACAGTTGGATAAAGGGTAGGATCAGGCAGCTCAGCAGCATTTATTTTTTCCAGTTGGTATTGATCCGTCCTTGAGCTTCAGTTTTGAAGTGAATCCTGCTTTGTATCGGCCCTCATAGCAGCCTGAAGTAAAATGACCAGCACACACATAATGTTTTACCTGTTTGCCGAAGAGTTTTCCAGTTGTTGTTTTGTTCATTTTTAACATGCTTGTGTCCCATTTAACATGAATTGTTTG
Source organism: Chaetodon trifascialis (assembly GCF_039877785.1). Lineage (NCBI taxonomy): Eukaryota > Metazoa > Chordata > Actinopteri > Chaetodontiformes > Chaetodontidae > Chaetodon > Chaetodon trifascialis. Next base: position 25,275,681 of record NC_092063.1, read on the forward strand.
TTTTTTTCAGATGCTGTTTTGCTCAACAATATAGTACAGAACTTTGGGATGTTGGACCTCGTGAAGAAGGTTCTGGCTAGTCATAAGAGCCAGATGGACCGGTACAGAGAGCAGTACACTCGCAGCCTCGCCGGTCAGTGAAGAGTCCTGAACGGTCTTCACACTCAGGACCAAACTGTGCAGCTCATACTCTGCCTTCTGAGTCAAAGGCTTAATAAAAGGCTTGGTGTGTGTTTGTACATACTGATCATAAGCTGTCTCCTTCTGCAGCTCTGGAGCAGCAGTGTGATGAGCACAGGAAGCGAGCCAAGGAGCTGAAGAGCAAATCCCAGCACCTCAACAACGTCCTGATGACCCTCACCCCAGTCCCTGCACCCCCCGCGCCCAAGCGTCCCCGGCTGACGCGCGCCGTTTCCGGCCCGGCCTCGGTCAGCGCCGCTCCCGCGCAGATCACTCTGCCTCTCAACCAGCTGACCGGCCTGCCGCTGGGCAAGGTGTTGACCGTGGCAGGAGCTCAGGCTGGCAGCAACCTGGGCGGGTACACCTTCCTCACCTCCTCACTCTCTGGGTCGGAGCTGGCAGCCGACGCTTCTAACCTGACTGTGTTGTCCACAGCGGCGGGTCAGGACGGCGCAGCTGGGGCCGGGGGCTCCACGCCCTCCACAGCCTTCGTTAAGGTGGTTGGCCCTCAGTTCCAGCTGGTGACGCTGCCGGCCACGCTGCAGAGCCTGGCCAGCACGCAAGCTGTCCAACAGCAGGTTGGCACCATCAGTGTGGTGGACGCCACAGCAACCGCTGCGGACGATTCTCAAGAGGAAGGCCAGGCTGATGGTGTCGACGAAGGTCAACCAGAGCAGGTTAAAGAGGAAGATGGCGAGCAGCCGGCTGAGCAGCAGTGAGACAGAAGACAGCTGTTCTGTCTCTCTTCAGTGAATCATTTTGGACTCTGAATCGAACGTTTCTCCTTTGATGGCTGAGGGCTCGTCCACATTTTGACTTTTACAGACCATTTCATACACATTTATCATTTACCACAACATAGCTCATTGCATTTCAGTAGTGATTTTCCTGTAAATATGTTTTTTGTAACTAATATATTTGATACAGATGTTTCTGTAGGGATTTGTTCCATGTAGGCTGAAAAAAAGGACACTTGTTTAGTTTGATAATAAATGCTCAGTTTTCAAAAACTAATTGTGCAGTATTATTCTGTACTGTAAATGTTAATGTCTCCATCAGTGTGTGACTGATGTGGAACTATTTTGAAACTCGCTTTGTTTGACTGCATCTCATCGTTGTCATGAGACACTGCTTGCTCAGTTATTATGGAGGTGTGTCAGCTGTCACATGACAATTACTGGCCAACTCAGCCAGTCTTGCATACTGTGTATATCCTGCTGCCTTTAAGTGCTCGTAAGGACAGCCGCAATGTCGCCTTCCCCTGGTGTGCAGTGTGTCAGCTAACTAAAAAATGGAAGTGTATGTAGAGATAGCTGTGTAGGGCCGTCGTGCAGGAGCGACACTGAGGTCTGTCACTTGGGGTTAGATTGTACCACGTTGCTTCCCATTGCTTAACAAATGTGCAGTTAATCAGATGACCACAGGCTGACTGCCCCACGTGAAGCCTGGCCTCTGTTTGGTCGGTCAGTCAGACATCTGGAACAAGGTAACAGTTATTGTCCATCTAGTGAACTCTGACCACATTAGAAGCAAACGGGACTTACTCGGCGCTTCTGTTTTTGTCCACACGATGGCGCAACAGTAGCGGCTCTTTCAGTGGTCGGGCTGGCCGCTTTGTTCGTCCAGCAGGCAGACGCTTCAGATTTGCGCTTTGTTGTCGTGTCCTCTGCCTGGTAGATGTTCTTTGCACAGTGATTTGATTGATTTCAGATCAGTAGAAATTATTTGGATTGATAGACACAGACTGAACACAGAAACACAGAAACAAGTTTTATGGCATCAGCGGAGACAAGGACTGAGATTAGACTTGATTTTGACCTCTGTGATCTATTTTCTGAGGCTTTTGTGTCGAAATCGTTTTCAGTTGTTTTAAAACTTGCCCTCAAACACACAGCAGATGCAATGTATATCTCAGTTCTGAGAAATGGCCTATTCGTTTCAAACGATGAAATAGTTTGACTATATTCGGCCTATTTGTTTTTTGTTTTTTTTTAACGAACGGTTCACATTAATAGCTGCCTACCCGTAATCACAGGATATGAGAAGAACGTCAATCAAATTTAGGATGAATTTGTTTAATTCAGATAAATGAATTCGTTTACATTTTCAGTATCGCTGTTATTGATACATGCCGAATGCGTGTTTCACATTTTGTACAGAAAAAACCTTTAGCACACTTCCAATAAATAAGAAAATCTAAAACAGCCAAATTCTGCGTGTAGTTTGGCACAAAGATAACGCACCGAGGCTGAAATCAGCCGCACACGTCCGACTTCCTTTGAACTCGTGTGACAAACAATAACGTGTTTTTTTTTCATGGTTTTATTAAACAAGCATCCTTTATTGAGTGACAGACGAAGATGCCAATAACACAGAGATGAAAGTTCTTACACAGAAGTTAACCGAGTAGGCTAGGCAATAAGCAGGATAGGCAGGCATATACTTTGGGGATAAATGGTGGCATTTCAAGTGAACCTGCACAAGTTCTTTCTGTTTTTTTGTTTTGTTTTGTTTTTTTTAATTCTTTTTGAGAGTTCATCTATAGGCTAACGTCATCATAGGAGTAATACGGCTCCTCCACTGAGCGCACAGAGATTTTGAAGTGGCGGCGCAGAAAGCCTCCGTACCGCTTGTCCCACTTCAGGTTGTTCAACTTTGGTCGGATCCTCCTCATGAAGCCTCCGTAGCGCTTCTGCAGCTCCTCCGGCTCTTCCGGCTCCTGGCTCTCCTGCTCTACGGAACTACTCCTCTTTGATTTGGGGCCGAATTTGCGTAAAAAGCCGCCATAACGTTTCACATAAGTACGGAACATCTGATCCTCCGGAGCATCGTCCGCGTCCCTCGGCGCGTCGACACCTCTCTCCTCCAGCCTCTTCAACAAGTCCTCGTATTTCTTAGGCAGCGCTCCGGCCTTCAGGATGTAGTTGTCGCGCCATGGAGAGGTGAAGATTTTATTCTTGTTTTTGTCGATCCTCTTAATGAAGCCGCCGTAGCGTTTGACCAGGTCTGCCTGCTGGCTCTCCTCCTCCTCCGCAGCCTCATCCTGGCTGAAGTCCGCCAGCCCCGGACCGCAGCTCTTCAGCTGCCCCTCACACTCCACACTGCAAGACTGCAGGACACACACACACACACGCGCGCGCGCGGAAAGAGAAGAGTGTGAAACCAATGAAAATCTGTACACACACGCGGTGTCAACACAGTGAAGTACTATAAGTCAGCTTTAAGGCTTTTTAGATTGATGAATACATTTTTTATGGGGTTGTTGTCCGTTTAAGCAAATTAAACCACTATCTGAACCCTGATTTCTTCCTTACATTTCCCATTAAATAGCTTTAAGCTGCAAACATCACACAGTTTGCTAGTCTCAAGCTTTATTGGTGTTTGTACGGAAAAAAAAAAAATCAAACTCAAAATATCACATTTTTACGAAACCCATCCTCTGGCTGTAGTCTATTGTTCCTAAAGAAGCACTCAGTATTCATGACATGACATATATTTTAACTTCAGGATTAAGGAAATTCGAATGTAATATATAAGTACTGTAATAAAAGAATAGTCACTCTAATTCTAATTTAAGCTTTTTCTGCCAAATTTTAACACACACCAAAAAAAAAAAAAAAAAAAAAAAAAAGACCAAAAGAAAAGAGAAAATTGAAATCCAACACCCAACCAGCAGCAGTTCCTCTCCGTTTCTTACCAGGCTGCTGAGGACCGCGTCAGGGCTGAGCAGCTGCTGCGCGCATTTCTGACACTGTGAAGAGCAATCTGCGCGGATGGAGGGCGGCAAGCTTAGCATCAGCACCAGGACATACCACTCCATTCTTCACCAGATCCCTGACACACACACACACACACACACACACACACACACACACACACACACACACACACACACACACACACACACACACACACACACACATTATTAACATAAAGAGTGCCGGTGAGTCTGGATGAGTTAGACTAGCTCAGAGTTAGACCGGCTTGGTTTGAGGATTTGTAGACTCTATAGACTGAAAAAAAAAAGACTTCACCTGCACTGATGAAAACTACTTAATTCTTGAACACATTCTTAGTTCAGCCTGTTAAAACTCAGTTTAAAACAGCCTGTGTAGAGGCCTAATGGTGCAGTGGCACCAAGTCTGTCTCTCATCACTTTGGAAGGCAATTTAATGGCAGCAGAGAAACCTGAAATGTGGTCTAAGTTTAAGTTTCTAAAAGACAGAGTATAAAGTATGAAGTCAGTACCTCAGGAGTTGGACAGATACTTCCAGCCGTGTTAAGACTCGCAGAGGCGCATCTACCATCAAATGGAAAGTCGCTGACCGCCCTCCAACGCGTCGTTTCTCCTGCACGGCTCGTCGCTTTTCTTTTTATCGCCGGGGACTTGGCTGTGTCACCGCAGCGCATCAGAGCAGCTTCTATTGAGGGACCAATGGGAGGGGAATACTCTGCGTAAATATTCCCACCGCCTCCCCGCTTCAGGAGTTTTTAACAACGCCCACACAGAGAAGGTATAGGAGCGGCAGCGCAGTTCGTCCCATCAGCACATTATCATCATCGCCGTCGTCATCATCATCATCATCACTCCATCTCTGGGGGGCCTGAATCAAACCCTGGGCTGTAAAACACTGACATCAATGAACAAAGTGTTTTCTCTTTTTAGTGAGACTGAAGGAAGAAGAAGATGAACAATGAGAAATCAGACATTAACCCGAACTGAACAGAGAGCACAGCTCCAAACACAAACATGATGCATTACACTGAGTAACAATATGACCATAAACGTTATTTATACAGCACGTTTCTTTACAACGTCACCAAATGCTTTACAAGAGAAAAATAAAAACAGATAAGACAGATAAGATCAAGAGCCAATATGAGGATGCAGCCTAGGGGTGATTTGATCATTGTTCCAGTAATGAGTGGAGCAGCAGCGTTTTGTACCAGCTGGAGCCGGTGGAGGGAGCCCTGCCTGACACCCGAGGAGAGAGACTGCAGTAGTCAAGCAGAGGATACATAAAAACAGAAAAGTTTTTGTAGATCAGCGATGGATAAAAGTGACCAAATTTTAGAGATTAAATGCAAAAATAAATAAGTAAATAAATAAATAAAATAAAATAACCAAAGAAAAATAAAAGTGAACCAGTGATTTGGAGAATTGTTAAGTCTTTTTCGTAAACTTTACCATCCTGATCCTCTACCTTCACCCCACCAGAGTATTATCGTCAGACTTTGAAGCTTGCTGATTGGATGTTTCTTGAAGCAGTGATATTCAGTCTATTTTCTTTTCAAATTTATTTTTCGGCTGCTTGAGCAGGTTGAAAAAGAAAAACAAACTTTCTCTAGAGCTTCATTCACCACTATGAGCATTGTAGGTCCAATGTCAATATGATACTAGTGTAGCTTTAAGGCCTCAGTGTGCTTCAAACAACAAGACAAAAGTATTTATACTAGTATCATGGAGTGACACGCCTGCAGCTCGGCTGTTCAAACGAAGAAAGATGGAAGCAGTTTTGTTGAGAAAGAAGTCAATGCATACTCTCACACCTGTGCACTCCTGATCAGTCACTGCTAAAGTGAGCGTGATTGTCATATTGTCGGTTCAGGAAAGGTAGAAAAATGTTTGGTGAAACCACCCCTGCCTACACCAAACCTGTGCTGGCAATGGACTTTTTCCATGAGGCATCGTTTAATTTAGCACATTGTCTCACTGTTTGGGATGACGACACAGTCAGGAGAGTTTCATGTCTATCCATCTGTTGCTCAAACCGGTGGTCACCTAATATTGTCAAATGGAAAAATGAATTGCACTCATGCAGCCATACTTTGTCCTCAGGACAACGTAAAAATGCAGTGTTTTCACCCAACAGTGATAGTGATGCTGTCCATGTCACTGATGATGTCTGTACTCTTCAGTGGAATACCTTCATACCTTTCCTGCCTCTCAGCAAATCTACACCTGCTGCACGTCATGATTACGTTCATGTAACAATGGCCGCTAAGTGCCCTCAGGTTAGTTTGTCTAACAGGATGATGAAGTCAGTCAGACTTGGGGTTGATGATGATAGAAGCTCAGTCTATAAAATGATGTCATACTAAATACAGAAATCAAGTAAAACCTCTTTCCCATCACAAATACACACACGTAGCCTATATCCCAGTAAAAAAGGGAAAACATGACACAAGCTTAAACTTGTTTTAGTCCAGTGTTTCTCAATTCTGGTCCTCGGGCCCCACTGCCCTGCATGTTTTAGATGTTTCCTGCTCCAGCACACCTCAAATGAGTGGCTCGTTATCAGGCCACTGCAGAACTTGATGACGAGCCGATCATTTGAATCAGGTGTGCTGGAGGAGGAAACATCTAAAACATGCAGGGCGGTGGGGCCCGAGGACCAGAATTGAGAAACACTGTTTTAGTCGATCGAATTGTTTTTTTGAGTGCCTGGATGTGGGGGGTGCTGCAGCGCCCTCAGCACCTCTACTTCCTGCGTCCATGTTTATGTATGAGATAAGCAGCAGAGAGGCCTGTATATGTTCTGTGCTATACAATGGGAGGACCGGTGAAATCATCCACTCATGACAATTCGACCTCATCCTGTTTCAAGGTTGATGCCTTTAGAAGCTCACCACCAGACCAAGGTCACTCTTTGGGTCTTCTTACGTTTGTTTTACGGAAGGGATAAAGAGAAACCTTGGGCACGCAGTGCAGAGTGAAGCAACAATATGAAGTACAACATGGTGCCGTCTCTATTTCATTCTGGTGTATTAAAAAGGGATCAGCATTCAGGGAAATCTGTACCACCATTTTTCCACCTTTAGACCTCAACAGTAACATTTCAGAGGAAATGCTGGTACGACTGTGTTGTGAATACAAGCAGTAACACTGCAGGATCAAGCATGTAACGGTTACAACCATCTGACGAAAGAAGCTTTCACCTGAACTAATCACAAGCCTCCACTCATGATGTATTTGAATCTCCATGCTGTGTGCAGTTAGTAGATAATGAAGAATATGACTTGTCTCACTAACTTGAATATTAAACACATTACAAGAGCAGTGGCACTGGACAAAAACAGCTTCTTGCCATGTTCCTGAAAATAATAAGAGGTGCCTTTTGCCACATATACGTCGGCCCTGCCTTGCCCCATCTTCTTCTTTTCTGCTGTTTAGTTTTAAGGTGGTTAGCATCCATAAGTGTTGTATTACCACCTGCTGGATTGTCCCTTGCCCATCTATTCTGTTGCCACGGTATGTGTGAAAAGACAGAAATGCTCCTGAATGTAGCTGCATGTGTGAATAGTGCAAATCACCAGCGGTGTCTGAAAGGTTATCTCAGTAATTTATTGGGAGCTTAGGGTGAAAGAGGCTTTTTATTTGGATTGTGGTTAATACATTATTCTGAAATAAGAAATTAATTCTTGGCTGATGTAGCTCATTACAGATAGAGGATATCACACTACATTACAGTCTGGACAACCTGTTGACATTGATTCTATTTAATTTCACATACAGCTTATTACTTTGTGTACAGATAAAAATGAATCTCTATAACTACCATAACTCCACATTTATCACTTAGATCCTGTGTAACCAGGCGAGTAATATTTCCTGTAGTTTTCTGTGGAGATCTTTTCTTTTTCTTTTTTGCACATGCAGCAGCACTCCCCTACACTTGGGAACAGACTCTGATGTGTACAATCAGTAGAGCTCTCCGTTAAGGTGAGGGAAAGTAAATCATGGTCATGTTAGGATCCTGCCTTCCTGTTTCTCCTTTTGTGTCTCCTCCCCTTTTTCCCTGTGTGTGTGTTTGATTGTTCACCCCGTTCCTGCGGCTGGGCATCCCCTTACCTGCAGCCGGCTCCGCCTCCAGGTGCTCACCTGGAGCACACTTCCTGATTGACTGAGGAGTATTTAAGAAGTATGCAGACCCCTCCTCTTTGCCGGATTATTCCTTTGCCCTCCTATGTCGGTGTTTGGTTTACAGGTTGTGAGTACTAGTCCTTTGTCTTCCTCTCCACCTGAGAAACAGTTAATGCTCCATTGTTTGTTTCAGCCACTTATTGTGTGCTTCTCCTTTTGTTTGTTTCAGTGCCTGTGTGCCGCTTCCAGTGCCAGTTGTGTTTATACCCGCCTCGTCAGAGCTCTTTTTGTTTCCTCCACTCCTTTTGAGTGTGCTTTTTGTTGTTCTTTCTTCCACTCTTTTGTTTGGTTTTGTTAAAAAATTACGTTTACTTTCATAAGTCCTGTCTCCGGGTCTGCATCACTGGGTCCTATTACTAGTGGCACTCTGCCTAACAGGTCAGGGTTAGGCAACTGCACCTGGTTGAGGTTAGGCAAAGACTGCAGAACAGCAGTTTCAGTTACAACAAAGCAAAAACACTTTTCTGACAAAATTCTTATAGGCTTGATTTGCTTTTTATTTGTACGGTTTTGTTACAAATACATCTCTGGTGTGAAAGGGCCAACAAGTCCTTCAATTAAATAACAGAATAAATTATTTGTAACACCTCTAGAACAGGACGTACAAACCTGATTCCAAAAAAGTTGAGACACTGTGTAAAACATAAATAATACAGAATGTGTAATCCTTTTTGACTTGCTCTCAACTGAAAACAGCACAAAGACAACATATTTAATGTTTGACCTCTTCAGCTTCATTGATTTTTATAGATATATGCTTATTCTGAATTTGATGCAGCAACACATTTTGTGACAGGAGCAGCTAAAGACTGGGAAAGATGTGGAACGCTCCAAAAACACCTGTTTGGAACATTCCACAGGTAAACAGGTTGATTGTAACAGGTGATAGGATCATGGGTGGGTATGAAAGGAGCATCCTGGAAACGCTCAGTCGTTCACAAGCGAGGATGGAGAGAGGTTCACCACTTTGTGAACACATGATTGGATAATGGATATTAATACATGAGCTCAGGAACACTCGTGAGTTCACTGTTGTCGGTTAACACAGTCCAAATTTGTTTGTAATCAGGGTTGTAGAAGCATTTACTGATCAACAGCACAACATTTGTCGGTGCCTTCCATATGATTCTGATCTCATGATGTGAACACTATGGTTGAAGTTTGTTAGGATTAGGTAAAGATTGTGGTTTGGGTTAGAAATGCTGCTTAAGTTCAGGTTAGGTCATTGTGAAAGGGATAAATGTGTTTAAGGATAAAGAACAATCATGGTCATGGTTAAAAGGAGGCCAACATTGCTAACAATTTCAAAGTGTTAAGGTGCGATCAGTTGTTGAGCCACTCATACCTCCTTCCTCTGTGGACTTTGTCGCTCTACAATGACATCAACTTCCTTCCTGTTTTGCTCCTGATGGACAAGAGTCATAATTCCTTCAGCTGCTAGAGGGCTTTGTCAAATCATCGTAAACATATGTTGTCGTGAGGCATTTGCTGAAATTGTATGAAGGATAATCTCTGTAAAGAGCTGCTGATTCACAAAGAACTTGTCTGGGTTCAGTGGTGAGTTTTTAGTGATATGATGTGACTGATAAATTCCTGGCCCATGACAGATGATGAACCCAGGTTGGGAATTCTAAACCTGAGACCTTGTGCATTGTATTTACAGGCTCTGTTTTTCTTCCACGGCCGGTAGTGAATCCTCTTCTGCACGGAAAAAATTAGATAAATCCTGAGACCACAAAGTAACTCCCATTGATCTGTGATGGAATTACAGCATGTAGAACATGGTTACTATGGTTACCATGGGATTCTTTTTCACCTGCATTAGGAAATCCTCATTCTTGTCTTGTTGTGTCTTTGCTGGTCATCTGCTCCACCTCAGCTGCACTGATGTACACCAGTATGTGTGTCTTTGCCTCCTTTTTTTTGTTCTCTGTGCACCACCCAGTAAGATTGCTGATTTCCTCCTGATATGAATTCTTGTTGTTTGTAATCCAGCCAATGATTGTGGTGAAGTTGGTGGACGACACCAGTGAGTTCTCTCCATGTTGTTGCAGTCATGGCTGTACAGCATGAATAGGACGGAGCTGAGCACACAGCCCTGGGGGTTCTGAGTGCTGAATTCTGAGGTGTTGAGGGTCCAGGCTGGCTGGGATGGTGTTTTTGATCTGCCGGAGAACCAGTTTCTCCAGCACTTCATCAGAATGCAGGTGAATGCCACAGGTGGTAGTTGTTTAGACTAGACACTGCAGCCTTTGTAGGTACAGCAATGATGGTGGCTATCTTGAAGCAGGTAGGAACTCTCACCTGTGACAGTGAGATATTTCAAATCAGCTGGCTGGCTGGCACATGTTCTCAGTACACAGCCAGTCAGCCCTGCAGCTTTACTCACATTAACTGTCATCAAGGTTTTCCTGGCATCTGCTGTGGATGCTGACAGTGGCAGGTCCTCTGGAAGTAGAGAAGACTTTACAGGCTCTTTGTTGAGGAGATCAAACCAACCATAAAATATGTTAAGTTCATGTGGCATAGTGGCCTCAAAAATTACGGTTGTGTTCCTGCTGTTCTGGATTGTCTACCACTTCGGTGTTGCTGGTGTTGAGGTCTCTCCTCATGTCTCTGCTTTGACTTCTTAATGGCAGCCGCTGTAGCCTCATCCATCTTCATGTTACTGTTTTGTTTTTGTTTGTTTTTTTCCGATGGTTTGACCCTTTTAATCAGCTGGAAGTAGGTTGGCAGGAGAAGCTGGGATATAAGCAAGTAAGTAAGTAAAGTTCATTTATTTAGTATAGCACCTTCCACAGAGCAAGGTCACAATGTGCTTTACAAAAAAAGAATACAAGACCGAAAAACAGTGAAAGGAAACAAACAAGAAAACATATGCAACAACAACCCTAGAAAGCATAAGGTGGCACAAAGGCCTGTTTGAATGAATGAGTCTTTAACTGATTGAAAGAGGCATCAACAGATGCTGCTGAATGTAAGTCTTTAGGAAGAATGTTCCACAGTGTTGGAGCCACCACTTCAAAGGCACGCTCACGTTTTGTTTTCAGGCGAACACGCAGGACAACCAGTAAGGCCTGGTCAGAAGACCTACGAGAACTGCTGGTGATACAAGGATGGAGTCAGAAATGTGAGCGAATAATGGACTTACATTTCGCAGGTGGAAACAAACATGGCTTCAAATGAATGTTAATATTGCTCTGTGTCTGCTGGATGTGCAGATTGTTTGTGAACATGTTTGTCATGGCACATGTTTTACATTTTTAGTTACACCACTGGTCTAGACAGTGTGGGTATCAAACACTATCTGCAGTGATTCATATTTACATGCTTGTGTGCGCTGAGCTGTTGCCATCGGGCATTGCCATTGGGCTCCACACTGTTATGGGAACAGTGTGGACAGCAAGCACACTGAGCAAGCACACTGGAGGGTTGCTGTAGAAGAAGAAAGTGGGAAAAGCCAAACATGATGTCATCAACAAGGAGCCACATACAGCTAGCATGGCTGCAGGCAACAACGCTTCAAATTTCAGGGGGCACTAGCTGCAGTTATGTAAACGCAGGGGTTTATGTGCAAGTGCTTGTGTTTGTGAAGAACAGCAAAATCATTGTTTATGGTTTGTGTTAACTTCTAATACTTTTCTAATATTTCATGAATTAGGCACTCATTGAGCAAGTGTAAGACCATGAACGTTGATGATCATGGTTGGCACCTTAACACCTAAGCTGCCAGGAGAGCTCTTAAACAATCTGAGCAGCAATGAGGAGAACTAAACCTCCCCTAATAAACACACATGATCATTAAATATGAGCTAAACCAACATTACCAATAATACAACACAAAAGGAGGAGGCTGTGGCGCAGGCGTCTGCAGGAGCAAAGGACATTGAAGGAAGCACGAAGGTATCAGCAGAGTGATAGTTACACGTGTCAGGTTATAATGGCTGTGCTGTAAACCTTCAGGAAAATAATTAGATGTTAAGTAGTCAGCTTGTTGCCACACAAAAAACAAAATTGTTAATAGAAAGGAGAATGGCAACAAGTACTGCAGCATGCAGACACCCAAATTGTCAGTCAGACCATTTGTAAATCACACTATGTATGTAATATTAATGGATTTGAGTGGGCTATCTTTCAACACTAATATGCTCATATGGTGATTAAAATAACATTAACTGACTTAGAATTGGTAGCACTGACACTTCATTTATCATTTAATATAGAATTCTTCATTATAAAGCAGCAGTTGTGTTTAGATTCTGATGCTTTAGATGGAAAAAGTATTGATGAATAAGGGACAGTCAGTGTCACTGCTGACGATGTGTTCAGGACATATAAATACAAAATGTGGGCTGTGCTTCCTTTATGCATATTTAAATATGATGGAGAAGTTCTGTTGCATGTTATTCATCTTGTCTGTGTCTCTCTCTTAGGGTTTGAACATTAAGTGTTTGAGCATCACGTTATCTCATTCTCAATAAGCCTTTGTCACTTCGCCAAAAGGTTCCTTAGCAACCTTGAGTGGGATTTCTCTGTGTGTCCCTCTTTTCTTTTGTTTACATCTTGATCTAATGGTCAAGGTAGTGCTGGATGAAACAGTGTGTGACAGTCATGGCTGCTGCAATGATTTATTTGCTCCTCCTGCCTTAGACACTTTTTATATATTTTATTTCACACTACTGTTTTTTATCATCTACTGATCCAGTTAGTATCATTCGCCTTGAATGTAATGGATGAGACACAGTTTGATGATATCTTTTATGTTAGAATCATCTTTCAAAAAGCCCTTACAAGGGCCGACAAGTGGTCAGTGCCATGACCAGATTAACCTTTAGGGGACACTTATATGATGTTAAAAATACAAATACAAATATTAGCTATTGACCCCCCAAACCAACTCCCAATTGCGTCCACAACCTGGTGTGCATTGTACTGTACGACTCTGTGCTGTGTTGCCTCAAAGTTCCAAAGCAAAGTGCACACACCAAACTATTTAAAGGCAGTTTCATGATACACCCAGAGACTAAAAATGTGCAGTGGTGCACATACGCAGGATTTATCAGATACCCAGAGATATAGCCTGATTCCTAGCCAGAGATATAAATCATGTCCAGCTTTCACAGCATGGCTGGAGCCAATCACTTTACAATCTGTCTTGCTATCAGTGGTCTTTATTGTGTAAGGGATTTTTTTGCCCCGAATATTAACCTTCAGAGGAATAGGTTGACATTTTGGAAAATACACCTATTTGCTTTTTGGCAGAGTCAGATAAGAAGTGTGATACCACTCTCATGTCTCTACAGTAAATATAATACTACAGCTTAGCTTGGCAATGGCTGGCAACAGGTGGAAAGGTCCAAAGCTGACAAAATATGCTGAGTTCATTTGTGCTACATTTAGTACAATCACAAAATAAGATTTTTTTTTCTATTACGTTAGTTACAAGGTAGAGTCTGAAGAGGTGAGTTTTTAGTCTGCAGTGGAAGATGTTTAGAGTTTCTGCTGTCCTAATGTCAATGGGGAGCTCATTCCTCCATTGTAGAGCCAGGTAGCCATTACATTACAGAGGAGCGGTGTAGTGTGGGAGAACTTGGTTAGGTTGAAGACCAGCTGGGCTGCTGTTTCCTGGATGAGCTGCATAGGTCCACTGGCACCAGATGTTCCAAGTTCACCCTCACGACATGTTTGGGTTTACCAGGTCTGTCAGCAGTCTCTGCAGCCATCTGGTCCAACTCACCAGCAGGTGGTGATCATCTGACATCTCTGCTTCTCTCTTCAACCGTGTCGAAGACATATGGCTGCAGATCTGATCGTCTGATTCCAAAATCAATCATTAATCTTTGGCTGAAGGTTTCCTGGTACCAAGCACACTTATGAATCAACTAATGCTCAAACAAGGTGTTTGTTATGGCCGATCCACAACTAACACAGAAGTCCAACAACAAAACACCGGTCAGTTTCAGTTCGAGCAGGCCGTTACTCCACATCACCTTTCTCCATGCACTATTCCCTACGTATGCACACACAACAGACAGAGCCTTCCTCTCAGTGACTTGCAGTGGCAGAGAGGCGACCCTCTCATTCCCCAGGAAGAACTCCAACACACCAAAGCACGGCTGAGGACTTGTGAGTATTCCCACACCCATCCTCTGTCTGTCACTCTGGGCCACTCAGGAAAAGGAGAGAGCCCAATTTGGTTTCACATCCAGTGCAATGTGATGAGGTGAGCCCAACTACATATGTTGGTACCGCTCCACCTACTCCATTCCACATCCCTAGAACCGGTCTGCGACACTAAGGGTCAGCACGCCCATGTTTCCGCCTCAGTCCACTGCCTCTCATGTTGTTTACTGTGCTTCCATATTATTGAGAGAAAGTGAGTATCATTGTAAAGTTCTCAGAGTTCTACAATTTTGTCTCAAAGTATTACAACCAAATATGCACTGTTTGACCTTCAAACGATTTATTCATTAGTCAGACTGGACTTGATGCACTGAATGACTGATCATTATCACTGGTTCTGTTAGCAACACGCCCACATCAGTGCGGCCCATTGAGTTTTTTAAAAGCTGTACTATTTTTGGTCTGAACATTGCCTAAAAGACTGACCTTGATTCACAAGTGTGATCCACAAGTGTGAATCAAGTCCAGAACAAAAGCAAACTTTTGTTAACTTTAGTTTTCTTATTTGCTGTGAGCTGTCTGAAGATAAGGGGCCATATTCATGAAGTGCAAAGAGTTGCTCCCAATGCTGAAATTCTAAGATTTTTTTTTGAATGATGACGTTTCCTAAGAATTTCCCCTTAGAGTTAAGACAAGATCCTAGTAAAGATAAAATGTATTGATGAAGCATCTTAGCCTTGCCAGAAATCAACAACATCAGTCAAAGTCATGCTCTTTGTTAAATATACCACATGGATTTTAAGGAATCACAGTGTCTTATGTCCAGTTCAGGTGGCACAATATTTTTGTCTGTTAAGATGGTCACTGCATCAGATTAGGTGATTATAGAGTCATAAGTTCATGCCATGACTTGACAGAGAGAAATGACAACGTTGGTCCCTGACCAGTCATAGCTTGCCGTCATTCACAATGTGTGTGATGTCATTGGGAAGCAGGTGCTAGGGCCTGAAGTCTGGGAACAAGAAAATAAACAAACAATGGTGTCAAATATGTATGATATGTGTGTATGATTCTGTCTGTCCTGTGTTTGGAAAGTGCTTGATAAAAAACATTCAGCAGAGTAAAATGCTCCTCCTCTCTAAAACACAACTTTCATAATCATCAGTCAAAGGAAATCTGCAGGGGTCGAAGACATTTTTCCCAAAGAGCAATCATCGAATCAGCCAGTATTAATCTCACTTAAATCACACAGCATGCGAATTTACCTCCTCTGGGATACAATTAGAATGATGTTTCTATGGCTAATGGTATGGTAAAATACCACACTGTAATTATGCTCATAGGGATCATTGACTCTCACATAGACCACGGTAAAATATATGGCTACAATATATACTGCATTATTATTCTAAGAGAATACGCTTTTCTTTGTATTTTAAATTGTTTCTTAATTCTTTTGTTATGTTTTTAGAAGGAAACGATGAATGCATAGGAAGAAATATTTGACATGGAAGTTATGGACATTAGGATGGAAATGATTTGATAGTAAAAATGGACTGAGTACGAAATACACTGACTGGGTTGAGGACAACTGCAGATGGCCTGTGGAAGGAAAGAGTTGTCAGTGTTGCCAGTGGTGGTCACCTGCAGACTTAGATGTATCCGTCACATTGATGGATGTGAACAGTCCTCAGTCCAGACATTTATGGGTTTGATGAGGCCATTAGATGCATCACAATGAGTCTAAAGCCTGAGCGTTATAAGCGTTGTAGATGAGTTAACAAGGTGAGAAGGTCCACACAAAAGTGGAGTCAAACAGAGGAGATTCATTTAATAATGACATTTTTAGTCCATGTCGACCGTGCAGTCTCTACATGAGCTATTTTGGACTGGCATTTTTATTAGCCATGTTCATTGGGCTTCATTAATCTTTCCACTGTATTTGAATGAGATCCTTTGGTGTTTCAGTGTACTAACTGTTTTCTTTCAATCAGATGACAAACATCTGCACATCAGCCACCTGAAACAGCAGCTTCCGGTCCAAGCAAACCAAATAAGACACTGATGTTTCTGCTCACCTCCTGAAGGACAGGACTGTGTTTCTTCCTGCTGTTTTTTCAATGAATGATTAATCCACTCCTTAGGCTTGTCACATACACTCTCTTACACACACATACACTCTCTTACAGTCACACTCACACACACACACACACACACACACACACACACACACACACACACACACACTGGAGTTTGACCGATTACAGCATGCCAATATTTTTCATGCCGATAACAGTTGATATTTTACATATCATTTAAACTGACTAAGTTCTACATAAAAAATAACTAAAGTGATCATGGCAGAAAAACAGCACAGACCATATTTAGTGAATTGTGGAGTGAAATTGTGCAACTCTTCACTGAAAGCCATACCAGAGCCATATCAAGGTTCTTCTAGGTGAGTTAGACAGAGTGAGACAGGTTCAAATACAGGTTTTACAGACTGACACATAATTGGAGCTTATTAAAGCATGATCTCATTGAAGATCAATGTAAGCCAACAGAAATGTCTTGAAGAAGTAGATACGCAGTAAATCATGTACAATATCATTTGAAAATATGCACAGCTATCCCCAGACATAGACTGTCTCTCCTGCACAGCTGACCAGTCACAGTGAGAAGTGTGTGTAAATGTCTGTGAGTTACAGAAATATACAGATACAGCCCTCCCAATCCGATGTCAGACCAAACTGTAACCATAGCATTGTCACATCATAAAAGAGTTTTATTTATTTTAAGCACTGACAAATGATGTGGTCCTGCTGAGAGCGGCGTCAGATCAGTTAACACTTGCAACAAAGTACCGATGTTACTTGTAAATGTCTAAATTCTGCATTTATGCAGAATGAGCTGTGTTGTCAGCCCTGCCCTGAGCATTAATAATGAACAAATTCAAGGGTTTGGGCAAATCAAACATATTTTCTTCTTATCTTCTGAAAGGAAAGAAGACAATTTGGGAATGCTGGAAGGCTAACGATTGCCAAGGTATTTTTTTTGGCAATTTTCTAATCTGGTCTTGTCCGGAAAGGTTCTTTCCTTCTAAATGTTAGAAGAAAAAAAGACTAAGGACATGGGCAATGGAATAGCACCGTGGTGCACTATTAGTAACAACACTAACACAACAACAGGGGTGGGGAACATCCAGCCTCTGGGCCATATGCGCAACAATTTATGAATACAAAAAAAATGCAACATATAAATAGAAAAATAGTAGACTAACCCACCTCACCTGACATGCATAAACACAATTTAAACAGACACAAAAAGAAACCATTTAACTGGTAGCCTGTGTACCACTGGTTGAAGCAACAACATCAAGAGAAATTGACCAAATCAGCAAAATCTGAGCCCACCCCTTCTGACATGCTCCCAGAGGGAATTGAAGCCACATGGAGGACAGAGCAAATCTGTGTTGCGGCTGGAACGTGACTCAGCCGTGCCCGGCGGAATCTCTAGGTTAAACATCCATCTGGGTGGTCCCCCAACATGACGTGTCAGCTGACACACATCATGGTGACTGTCAATACAAGAAAAGTAAATGTGGAACGTTGCACTTTCCAAAAGCAAGCTGGTGTGTCCAAGTTAGCTTGTGGGGATGAGCTGTGATGAAAGTGATGAAAGGGTCAATCTCAACAGTCATTACAGCATGAAGCATGCTAAACTGGATGATTTGCAAGGACAAATGGATATGGATATGCATAAAGTTAATTCAGTGGAGTTTAGATGCCCAACAAGCATCTTTCACAGACCACATTCTGACAGAGACAGTGTAATGCAGGCAAGTTTTGTGGTGAGCGAGCTAATGGTTAAGAAGTTGAAACCTCATTCAGAAGGAGAATTTGTGAAGGAGAGCCTTGTTGTTCCTAGCAGCAGCAGAATTGTTCCAAAGTGTCGTTATGTCCTGAAAGGAAAACCTGTTGCAAAAACTCATGGTGGACACGACCAAGTACACCTTAGAGCTGAAACTCAAGCTCCAGGCAGCTTCTCAGTTCTTTGCTTGTAAATTTGAAAAAATCTGAAGCAAAATTAACACAATAATAACACTGAGTTTTCCTACTCTGCGAGAACAAAAGCCTGATTTGACATCTGAATATGTTGGTGAGTGTGAAACTCCTCCTATGTAATACTGAATGGATAGAAATAGGACAGAAAGAAACGTCTTGTGTCTTAATATTATGAGGGGCTAGTTACAGTGTGGTCACTGTGTTCCACTCACTCTCTAAGAAAAGATGTATCAAAGAAAATGCTGCTCTCATGTGCTGATGTAAATACATGTTACCATAGTTACCAAATGATCTTGTTAAATTATGGACATCACTTATACAGATTGCGATTGATCCATTGACAGCTGATGATCAGTAGATGGATTTAATAGTGACTTTTGTTTCTAAGTAGCAGTTTAGTTTAGTTGTAACTAGGGCTGTCAGTTTAACGCGTTAATTAGATTAATTAATTACGCTGCAAATTAACGCGCTATAAAAATTAACGCAATTAATCATGAGTGGCAAGTCAATGCGCAAGCATTTTAAATTTGGCCCTTTGAGTGACCCGTAGGCTGCATCCTACCTGCGCCACTAGTCAAAAGCAGGGTGACAACAGACATGGATGCGACACCGGAGAGCGAGGCAAGTCTACTTGGACCTTTGAACGGCAAGTTTATTTATAAAAAGAACAAAGACGGGACTATTAACAAGAACGCAGTGATTTGTACCTTGCGTAAAAAAGAATTTTCCTATCACCGTAGCAGCTCCAGCCTGAATTATCATTTACACGCTAAACATGTAGTTGCTGCTAGTGCCGCTAGTGCTACCGTGAGCTCACTCCACCAACCCACACTTGCTGAGTTAGGAAAACGAATGAGCAGAGCCACGACAGAAAAACTGACAAACTCAATCGCAAAGTGGGTTGCTGCTGATTGCAGGCTGATTTCAATCGTGGAAGACGAGGGCCTAAAAGAGACGTTTCAGATAGCGTCATCTGACTCTAATTTCCAGCTACCGTCGAGAACTACAGTGATGAAAAGAATTCACCAGCTGTAATGTGAATGTCAGTGAATTGTAATGTCCTAGAATTCAAATTCTTTATTTGGGGATATGAGATTAAAATGCGATTAATTAGATTAATTAATTACAAATCCTGTAATTAATTAGATTAATTTTTTTAATCGCCTGACAGCACTAGTTGTAACCTGTCGTGGTATACAAGGAGTCCACCTCCATGATGAACTGGCTGGGATGGTTCAGGGGGAATGAGGATTGGGGCTGGGGGAAAGAAGGTGGTTTC